>NW_027419362.1:0-10933 GCF_009905375.1 Apium graveolens
GTCCCGAGCCATTCGTAACCCCCAGTCGCTCAGGCAAGTATTTATCCGTTATACTGTTGTGTGTATACATTTGTATATGCATGATCTTGCGATAAATGCATATTGGTTATTTAGCAAATTCTTGCGATATATTGTAGCATGTGATATGGTATATATGCATGCCTGTTTCATATTCTTGAAATATATATCTGTTGGTTCAGTTGATAATACCTATGCTAGGATACGGTATCTTGCATATACCCTTAGTATAGGGACCCAAAGGTGAAAATATTTTCTAAAACCGGGAGTCGAGGATCCCGAGTAGATTTTGTATATATGGATATGGATATATATATATATATTTATATATATATATATGGTTATAGTTTTCCAAACTATTAATCGAATAAGGTTTATTCGATAACTTTAAACTTTATTTTATTTAATGAATATTATTTCGAATATTATTCGAGGACTTATGACTCCTTTTATATTATTTTTGAATATTACTTGAATATTCATTCGAGGCTTATGACTCAGTTTATATTATTTAATGAATATTATTTGAATATTCATTTGAGGATCTATGACTCCGATTATTTGCTGAGATATATTCTGTATTTTATTAAAGAATAATGTTTCGATAATCAAACTTATTTTCGATTATTCAAATGAAGATAATACTTTCATATAAGTATATCTTTGGTTATTTAATACTCGTTTCAAGTATAAATTTTAATACTTCTACTTCAATTATTTTTATAAAGATTATTCTTTATGGGAATATTATTTAAATAATAATATTCAGTCATTTTCTAAATATTCGGGGGACTGATTTACTTCATTAAATCAGCTTTACTCCAAACACTTTAAAGTGTTTTCGAGTCTTCAAAATGATTTTTAAAAGTTAGAGCGGATCCCAAAACTCATTTTTTATATTTAAGATCTTCCTTTTTAAGGGGATTTAAATACTGCTTAAAACCTGAGGGATCCGGCTCTGTGGTGTATTTTATATTCGCAACAAGGTTGCAGTTTTGGTAAATGAATTGATTACTTACCCAACGTTCGGGAAGTAAGTCCATCTATTGAGTCGGCATAAGCAACATGGGCTCAGTGGGCGTCCATGATAGTGTAAGTGGCTCAGTGGGAGTCCATCAAATGCATAAGTGGCTGAGTGGCAGTCCAGCATAGGTCCTAATGCGGCCAGGGTGATGACCAGTGGGGAATTCGTCCATCTACTAGTAGAAAAGGTTACTAATGGGTATCTTTGCCTGATCAGCAAGATATCTGGTTTATGCCAAAATTCTTTTCCTTTCCAAAATTCATTGGATGTTTCAAACTCTGTTCATACCTTACATGACAGAGGTTTTCAGGAAATGTATAAAGAAGATGTATATGTGGATATATATATATATATATATATATATATCAGAACTTAATGAAGTATATCCTAACTTCATTTCCTTTAATAATATTTCAAAGATTGAATCTATTCAAATCTTGTCTTGTAGTCTCATCTATGTGATGAACTTTTGAAACTGATTATAACTTGAACGGTGGTAGTTCAAGTAGTATTGGGAAAGATATAAGTATATTGGGGTATTTGGTAACCTCATCTTTTAAACTTATATCTAATTAATAATTGTCTTATGAATGACAAAGATTTTCAGAAAAACGTTGAGACAAGGTTAGATATATGAGATCACCTTGCAACGATATTTTTTTTATACAGTTATACACTGGGACTTTGTGTATATTATGCATGGAAGAGGACTTCCAATATTTTGAAAAGTATATATGTATATATACTGAATATTTTGCGACTTCATCGCATTAAGATATCAAACTTGGTTCATTTCTTTTGACCAAGACTTTCATGAGTATTATGAGTAGGCTCATATATTGTAAATCATTATACATATTATTTTGGTGGGCTTGCTGCTCACCCTTGCTTTATTTCTTCATCACACAACAACAGTTAGGAAAGATGGCCAGACTCCAGCAGACCCAGCGCAAGCGCGTGGGAAGCGTCCCGCGTCTTCCCGTTGATGTTGTAGCTGCTATAGCTGCAGAGGTAGATCTATTGTAGATCCGACCATCTACTTTTGAGAATCAATTATGTATAATTATAACTTGTGGCAGAAAATGGCAATTAACTGTAAATTTATCAAGTAATCATTTTGGGTTGTAATAACTTTTAAATTGTGGATTCAAAGAATTGTGCTTATTTAAATTTCATCTCTGAGACTATAACGGGTTGTGGTGTGTGTTAGTGTGGGGTCACAGCATAAGGTTATTTATTATTAATTAAGTGAAGTGATATTGTGGAAAGAAAGACCGTGACGACCCGGATCCCCGACCCCGGATCTGGGGGTGTTACAGGAATGCTAGTGTTGCTCAAGTACATGGAGTTGGAAACGTGGATCTGAAGTTCCCTTCAGGACGTATTCTATCTTTGACGAGAGTGCATCATGTTCCCAACATGCGTAGAAATATAATAAGTGGAAGCTGTTTAGTTTCTAGTGGTTTTGAAATTTCGTTCAAGTGTAATAAAGTAGTTCTTATTCACACTGGTACATTCTTTGGCAAGGGTTACTTGTCAAATGGTTTATTTGTTATTAATGCGGATCCCGTTTTGGGAAATTTGAATAATAATGTTATTCCTACTGTTAATTGTATTGAATCCTCAAATATATGGCATGCTAGACTAGGTCATTTAAACTTTGGTGCTCTTAAGAACATGATGAACTTAGAGTTGATTCCAAAATATACCATAGAAAAGAATTCTAAATGTCAAGTATGTGTGTCTGCTAAACAGATAAGGAAACCTTTTCATAACGTTGTTAGGGATTCAGACTTATTAGATTTAGTACACACTGATATTTGTGAATTTGGTGGTGTGTTGACCAAGGACCAGTTTAGATACTTCATTACTTTTATAGATGATAGTAGTAGATACTGTTATGTTTATTTACTTAGACATAAGGATGAAGCACTTAGTAAATTCATTATATATAAAACTGAAGTAGAAAAACAAACTAGTAAGTTACTTAAAAGGTTGAGATCTGATAGAGGTGGTGAGTATACGAGTAATGCTTTTAATGAATTTTGTGCAAACAATGGTATAGTTCATGAAGTTACTCCACCATACACACCTGAGTCTAATGGGGTTGCTGAGCGAAAGAACAGAACATTTAAAGATATGATTAATAGTATACTTATTAACTCTGGGTTGCCTAAATACATGTGGAGGGAGGCTCTCAATACGGCTTGCCATATTTTGAATAGAGTCCCTCTGAAACACATGGATAAAACACCCTTGGAGTTATGGAAAGGCAGGATGACTAGTCTTAAGTATCTTTATGTGTAGGGGTGCCTTGCTAAGGTGCTTGTTCCTGAACACAAGAGAAAGAAACTAGGTCCAAAGACTGTTGACTATATCTTTCTGGGCTATCTTAAAACCACTACAGCTATGAGATTTTTAGTGTTAAAATCTGACATAGATGGTATAGTGGCAAACACGATAGTTGAATTTCGAGATGCGACATTCTTTGAGGATGTCTACCCTATGAAGACTGGAATACCTGAAATGACTTCTGAGGAAGATCCTACTCACACATCAAGTTCTATTCCTGATCATGTGGAAAAGATGACAAATGTGGGGGCGGAACCTAGTAGTAGCTACTAGTCCTAAGAAACTAGAGGAACCAAGGAGAAGTAAGGGTGCAAAGGTAGTCAAGGATTTTGGAGGTGATTTCATCACTTACAATATCGAGGACGAACCTTTAACTTTCCGGCAAGCTATGGATTCTTCTGAGTCAAGGCACTGGAAGGGCGCTGTCAAGAGTGAAATTGACTCTATTGTTTCTAATGGAACATGGGAGTTGGTTGATCTCCCTCCTGGTGTTCTACTATTGGGTGCAAATGGGTCTTTAAAAGGAAGTTGAACCCTGACGGCTCAATAGATAAGTACAACAGCTAGACTGGTAGCTAAGGGTTTTAAGCAAAAGGAAGGAATTGATTATTTTGATACATACTCTCCGGTTGCAGAATGGTAACAATCCGAATGCTTATAGCATTGGCTTCAGTCCATGGTCTTACTCATCCATCATATGGATGTAAAGACGGCTTTCTTCATGGTGAACTTGAAGAAGAGATTTATATGGATCAGCCCTGATGGATTTGTTGCATCAGGTAATGAAAGGAAAGTATGTAAGTTGATCAAGTCCATCTATGGCTTGAAACAAGCTCCCAGAGATTGGCATAAAAAGTTTGATGAAACTATATTGCCTTTCAGTTATAAGATTAATGAAAGTGATAAGTGTGTCTACACTAAAGTTAAAGGTAATGAATGTGTTATTTTGTGCCTATATGTGGATGACATTTTATTGTTTGGAACTAATATTGAGATTATTAACGAGACTAAAGAATTCTTGAAAAGACATTTTGAAATGAAGGATATGGGTGAGGCAAGTGTGATTCTTGGAATCAAACTGATTCAGTCCACTGCAGGAATAACCTTGACTCAATCTCATTATATAGAGAAATCTATACTTGAGAATATGGTTATTCACAGTGTAGAATCGCTAGTACACACCTTATGATTCGAAAGTTTCCCTTGTCAGAATACTTCAGGAGTGCCTGTGTCTCAGTTAAGGTATTCTCAGATTATTGGGAGCTTGCAGTATCTTGCTAACTGTACTAGACCAGATATTTCATATTCTGTGTCTAAATTGGCTAGATATACAAGCTGTCCAAACAGAACTATTGGGATGCTCTTGATAGAGTACTTAGATATCTAAAAGGCACAATGTACCTTAGTTTACACTATAGGAGATTTCCTGGTGTGCTTGAAGGGTACAGTGATGCAAGTTGGATAGCTAAGAAGTCTGGTTCCAATGGAGTGACTGCATACGTGTTCACCTTGGCTGGTGGAGCAATATCCTGGAAGTCAAGCAGACAGACTATTGTTACTCGGTTCTACTTTTGAGGCTGAGTTGTGTGTACTTGATGCCACAGGGACGGAGGCTGAATGGTTACACGGACTTATGTCTGCACTACCTGTAGTAAGCAGACCGCTTCCTGCTATTGCTATTCACTGTGATAGTCGAACAACTATCGACAAAGATTAGCAGTAAAAAGCATAATGCTAAAACTAAGAGGACACATCCAAGTTAGACTCAAGTCTATAAGGGGTTTAGTGACTGATAGGATCATAGCTATAGAGTCATAGGAACTCAGAATAATATAGCTGATCCTCTTACTAAAGGACTAGAACCTGCAGTGGTCCTTAGTCAAGGTTGGGGATGGGACTGTCAACCCATCATAATTCATCAACAGTGGGAACCCAATACACATGAGAGGAGATCCCTCGAAGTGTATTCAATGGGTAATAACCAGCTGTAAGGATGAGTTGGTAGTACCTTTGCTATATAGATGATACTATTAGTATCTGAGTCTTCACCCCTGTAAACCTAGAAGGTACTGCACCTGCCAGAAAAGCAAGAGTGGTAAAACTCTGAATGGGATCAAGTCATTTGACGAGATAGAGGCAGTATATCTCTGGAGATGCCCAGCTAAGCGAATGTAATTGTGTGGTCGCAATTAGAGGATAGGGTTAATCCTTGAAGCATTCGATGAACAGGATCGAGACATGACCATTAATGTCTCAAAGCCGTAGATTGGCACCATAACCTTTGACTTGTCGTCGTCTATGGAATATGGTTATACTAAACGGATTAAGATTCAAGGTGAAACATTCCATCTGAGTCCGATAGCCATTGAAGTAGAGGAATTAGGAGGGTTCAAACCCGGAAGGGTACCGACTCTGAAAAACAAGTCATGATGGGAAATTGATCGCATTTCTGTATGGATTTGTGGGGGATTGTTAGAAAATTAGGATTTTAGAGCTTAATTTAATTATGTTCTTGATGTTAATCCTAAAATCCAATGATTGGAAATTGTTCAATGATATTTGAACTTAAATTTTCATGTATGGTTTTAAGAATTTTCTTAATGAAATCCATATGAAATGAGAGTTGAAAGTAGCTTGGAAAAGCTTGGAAAATTTGAGAATGTTTGTCCCACATTGAAATAAATAAAGGGGGTTGTGTGCTTTATATGATATTACCCACATGAGTAGTATACAATTACTAAGGTGTGTGATGGTCCATTGTGTTGTTGTGTGCTTCACGCGCACACACACACACACACGCGCGCCCCGCCACGCCACGCACCGCACCGCACCGGACCGGACCGGGTCGGGTCGAAGGGCGATTTGGGCGAATGTCTCGGCATCTCGCGTACGCGAGGCGACCTGGGCGAGGATTTTATTTATTTGAGAATTATTTTAATTCGAATTTATTTATCGGTGACTGGATTATTGGGCTGGGTACTGAAATAGGCTAAGTCACTTTGTTAGTGGGCTTAGTCTAAATACATTGAACCTGCAAATAATCTGATCTGTAACAAGTTCTGATATCAGAATCAGAACTTAAGAACTGATGAATAAAATTAGAACTTAACAAGTTCTGATATCAGAATCAAAACTTAAGTACTGATGAATCAAATCAGAACTTAACTTAAGTTCTGATAATAATGTGGGTGTTAATGTGAAAAGCTGTTACAAATATTTTAAATTCAAAATCTGATCAGTTTTGATTTTTTCATTAATGAAGCAGTTTAATTCAGACATTAAGTGTGTTGACAGTTTCATTTTTCCTCTCCTATAAATAGAGGCTAAACTGAATGTATTACACACACTACATTCTCTTCTCTTATCTTCAACCTCTCTGCATTTCTCTCCCAAAAGTCCTGAAGTGCTGATATTTTTCGGCAACTGAGGTGCTGGTCGAAGTGGAGCTTTTGTTGCTGCTGTTAACATAAACTCCGAGCTGTTTTATCCTGGTGGAGATATTGTGCGCATCCCAAACGCAGCAGGTAGGGGCAATATTCTCTTCAAGAGCAGCCAGGACTTCGAGCAAGGCCTGGTGACTCAGCTGTGATCATTTTTCTTGGTATTTTGTATCTGTGAACCTTTATTTCAGTCACTGTTAAAAGCTATGGTTTCGGGTACATCTTTCTTTCTCTCTTCGTTATTTCAGTTACTGATTTTGTTACCTGCATGTTTGTTTTTGTTAACTGTGGTCTTGGCCTAAACTTGCTAAATTCTTTATACACTTGCTTCTATGTTGCTATATTTGTTAGTGAGATTTATAACAATGTGTACATATCAAGGAGAATAACTCACTTTGTATATGTGAGTACGATACAGTGGGTATGACTCGACTCAACTCTTGACTACAGTAGCCTTCCTCCGTCTTTTTTATTTACTGAAATTACTATTCAGTCTTAACAAAATACTCAAGTTTTTGTTGGAAATGTGTTGAAATGAGAATGAGAGATGCTTCTAATTTTGTTCGATGCATATTTCATGCCCATACACTTGTTAAAAATAATGCGTATACACTCTAGTCTGATTTTTATGGCCTGTATATTACTTGTTAGTTGAAGCTTGATCTTAAGCTCGCAGATAGTGATGCTTATAGTCTGTAAGAATTCTTTTTAGCCTTACCTATGGAATACCGATTCTACTTCGATTGTTGAAAAAGACCGAATTGAATTTATTTCAAAAAACACTTCACAAATAAAAGTGTAGCAAAACCATAATGAAGTGGTCGTAGTAGAGCTAGTTTTCCACCCATTTATTACATGTGGTTGCTCTTTGGAAATGCTTATGCCTTATGGTAAAACTTGATAGTACATAGAATGATTAAGAGGTGGCTATGCAGTTTTGTACAACATGAGACAAAAGCATTGGCATGGAGAAGAAGCTCACTGTTTGAGTTGCTGCTTGAAAACGATTTTCCGATTCTCGTATTTTATACCTTTTGACACCTATATAATATCTGGATTCATACATTTTAACCATTTTTCTTAGTAAAAGCCGATTTACCCTCCGATATTGGCCGTATGTCATTTAATCTCCGAAAAGGGCTAAAAGAAACGATATATAATAATACAGGGATTAAAATGTACAATTTCATATTTTTGGAACTCATAAGTATAACGGCCCACACCTTAGGGGCCAAAAGGTCATTAAGCCATATAATAATAAGAAAGTGGAAATATAGTTTACTCACTAATGTTTATAATAAGGTAATATACCTCATCTTCCAACTTGGGAATAGATATGCATCAATGTTTGTTCTTTTAAGCTTTAAGCAGGCAAGTGTATTCTTTTCAACGAGATACGTTTTGATTTTGATAAAGATATTCCCATCCAGGCAGTGTATCTTGGAAGAGAGTTTATACTGAATACTTGTTTAGTCAGAACACGATCCAGGTAGAAAAAATACGAATATATAGAGAAGCACTTGTCAGATTACATTATGACTCATAGTTAATTACCATGTAAACGTATTAGAGACAAACTTACAACAAGGAAAGGCATAGAACCACGGTAGTATCGTGTTCTGGGTTACGTTCCTGGAACTTATGAGCTTCCTTCAATATCTTTATTAGAAACTGACACCAATTGTAATTACGATAATTTTCCATATCACCGGTGAAGGCAAGACGTGTTAGTCTTATGAAAGAGTTAACAGGAAGCTCAATCAGCATAGAAACCATGAAACAGATGAAGTTGTGCTGAAAAAAGGCATTACTTGAATGTGTTATGATAAGTCCGTCAGCAAGTGAGCTTAATGTAACTTTATTCACATTTCCAAAGTGTTTATTCCACTGTTTGTTATACTTTTCATTCTCTTCAAAACAACTTCGAGTTCACCCTGCGGCAAACCCATAAGCTCGTGTACATCTTTTTCATTAAAGTACACAGGATCTCCATCCACTACTAGCGAGCATTCTACAGGATTAAGATTACCCACCAAATTGAATCTTAAAATAGTTGAATATGTCCTCATTTTGAAAGCCATCAACTTGTCAAAACCTGTTCTCTCTACCCAATCACGCTGGCTTCTTGACAGATTTTCCATAACCTCAGCAAAGAGATTGGGACCCATTTTCATCATAATTCTCTTAAGTTTCTTGTTCTGAACCACATGTATCTTCTTCTTTTGTGTTTTTTTAACAACAATACATTCCAAAAATTCAGAATCCTGCTGAAAAGCAATTTTCAGTTGTATAAAGTAACGGTTTTCTAGTGTGTGCCCAAGGGCACATACTAAGAATCCGTGCTTGATGAGTTGTCAAAATTTTATTGGTGGAGATTTTTGTACATGCATGGGTCCATCATTATTAATAACCTCTCCACCAATAAAATTTTGACAACTTATCAAGTACGGATTCTTAGCATGTGCTCTTGAGCACACACTAGAAAATTCGATAAAGTAATATAAATTTATAAAAGCAATAAACATGACGAGTAAATGTTGTTATTTCTATCATTGAACAAAAAGTTAGAATACCTAAATATTACGAATAATAATGCACCTTCATCATTTAAACATGATTTGATAATGTTAACTGTTTCCTTATAAATTGTAACACCCCCAAATTCGGAGTTAGAGTATTTGGTCGTCACTATGAAACATCAATAAAATACAACATGTTTAATCAATAAACAAGTACTAGCAGTTGAAATATAGTACCTGTGAACCCAAACAACACCAAGATATTTTTAGGTTATAGTTTTAGAAACAATGTATCCAAATTCCGCAAATAAATTTTTTTTTTTGGAAAACATTTTTTTCAACAATTTCAAACTCAATACCAAACCCGCTAGTATAACATCGAAAAGAAGTATATTAGACTTGAATACACGACAACACAACTAAATATATTTAGAAACAACTTTACATAATAGAACTTACTCTAGTCCGCAAATCCTGGATCAATCATCTTCATAATGCATCCTTCTCATCCTTTCTCGAATTTCGCGGCTAAACAGCGCAAGTTATTCCTTACTAGAAGGTTAAATTTAAAAACATTCAAGTATGTGCGAAAGAAATACTCAGCAAGTTCGGTATAATATATATATGGTCTTTTGATATAAAATCAACATCTGCACTGAAGCAGACATTTATAACAATAATTGCTGAATCAGAAAATTTGTTGAAGAAACCAATAATTGGTTTCTCAACTGTATTAAAAACCCTTTTGATATTATTGAGCGAAATTGCTTCAGCAATACCTTGAATCTCGACGAGAATAAAACTCGTAAACAACAATATGAAACAGTAATTATGGACTATATATAAACTTTATTCAAAACTCCACAGTTGACATTAATATGCAGTTTGATGTCAACGTCAAATTAGATATCAATACTAATCTTAGATGCTCACAACATACTAGTATTGAAGTATTGAAATCAATATCAATCATATATATCAATACCAATTTTTGATAAACATCAAATTAAATATTAACATCAATCATATATATATGAATCAAAACTGCATCTCACATTTATCCAAACCAAAATACTTGATAAATAATTTATTATATGATTATTAAAACAATTTAGAAATAATAATTTAGATTGGAATCTTCGAACGATGGTGTGTTGCCGCCGGTGACCAGCCGTGGAGCAATGCCAATATGTCAAAGCATAGTCAACTAAATAAAGGGGTATCAAAGGCACACATTGGCCTAGAAAAGTATTATAATCAAGTATAATACATAGCTCACACTGGACCACCGCGACGACCTATTAAAACCTTTTATTGAAAGGGGTCATAAATCGACATCCATATAAATTTTATTCCCCCATTCACTTGGGCAGGAATACGCGTAACAAAATCATTTTTCTCAAAATTTAAAATATTTATAAATCCAGTAATTGGATAAGTAAAAATACTTAACTATTCTGAACATAGAAAACAGAAGAGTTCTCGCATAATAAGCATTTAATCATTTTGATATGTAAAACGTTAAACTATTCTCGATTTAAAATATTGTAGAAAAACTTGCCTTTGGATTTAGCATTTAG
>NW_027419363.1:0-18082 GCF_009905375.1 Apium graveolens
GGTTCCAAAGGAAGATCAGAAGAGGATCCCTCAACTAAGGGGGAGAAGAAAGGAAGTAGTGCCAAAGGGAAAGAAAAAGATACCTCTGCTGGAAACAAAGGAAAGGCTGATGATGTCTACTACAGTGGAGAACAGGATGACTTTGATATTTTTGACATTCTCACTGAACCAGTTCAGGAAGATAAAGATGGGTTATTTGAAGCTGAAGAGGAAAGTGATTTTGAAGATTGGGAAGAGGAAGATACAGTGGATCCTATGTTTGAGAAAGAATTTCAGAAGGAGCAGTCAGAGATGAAAAGAAAGAAGCTGAACTCAAGAAGGTCTCTCAGATCATTGACAGAGGAAAGACATACAAAGAACAGAAACTCTTCAAAAGCAATGTCTTCATGACATTAAGGCTCAAGAAAGAGAGAGATGTCAGACTAAAGATTGGTGAAAAATGGGATGAAGCTAGGAGAGTACTCGATATGCCTCAGCTGAGCACTAACAATGATAGGCAGTTCTTACATCTTCTTGACAAGCTGGAAATCTCAAATCCTAACAATGACATGTACATGAATGCTATCAAGACTGAAGTCTCAAGGATCACAGCTGCTTTTGATAGATCCCTAAATGAGATGAGCATTTTTGTATATTGTCAGAGTGAAGGATCATTCAAGGTGTCACTTCATCTATTTGAGAATCGTTCTTTGTCAGAGATTTGGGTTCTTTTAAACAAAGTCAAAAGAAGCTCATAATTGAATGAAGTTCTTCGAGAAAGGCTTAAAGAGTTTGCCAGCAGGCTAGTCCTCAAGTGGTCAACAATCCTCATCAGGTGAGATTCTTTAAGTCTGATTGTCTTCAAATCTGTCAGCTAGATGTACAATCTCTTAAAGACTACTCAGCTAATCATCTGGTCTGGATGGAACATCATTTGAGAACTGCTGGATATTCATCCATGTTGAAGACTCAAGCTGCTGACTTGATTCAAGCTTATTGTGAAAAGAATGTTAAAAGGTACACTCAACTCAGAATAAGCTGAAGTTAGTTGGAGTTCAACCAGTCAGACCAGCAAGCTTCACTTCAGAAAAGGATCGTGTCTTTGACAAGGAATTGCTTCAAGATTTAGAAGAAGGTGAAGTCAGAAGAGAAGACAACTGAAGTCAAGTAGCTCAAAACTCAATGTAATATGATTAGAGCTTTATGAATCAAGATAGTCTAATGTAGTTATATGTTCAGGCTAGAGGAACATCTATCTTATATTCACTTGTAAATTTCATTTGGAATCTGGAAAATGTTAAATATAATCCAGAACTTTTCTGCTATTTACTTTACATTACTGTTTATATCTTTTTCTTATTTGTTAGTTGAGTTATCCTCTAGGTATTTGTTGTTATTGTCTAACAAGCAAATAGGGGGAGATTGAAAGGCATATGTCATAGCCTACTCGTTTATTCGAGTATTTAACTCAACTCAAATAAGAATGTAATAAGTAAATAGTGGATCTATCATCAGAGAGATCTCACAAAGTAACATCTGTCAAAGAATAAAGAAACATTGTTCATCTGCAGACTTGAAGATTCACTGGAAGAAGTTCAAGAATTTGATCATGCCTCAGTGATATAAATCAAGATCGTGGATTTAATCAAGTGACAGAGATCTCGTCAGGGTATCATTTATTACAAGGATTCAATCAGAATATCAAAGTCAAGACATGAAGAAACGTCACGAAAGTTAGTCACTCATGAACCAGACAGTACATCGAGTGTCAGCATTGAAGTGGCGGAATTGATTCATAAGTCTCAGTGACTTTCAGAAGATTGTCAGAAGAATGGATGCTGCTAAGGGTTAGTATTAATTCTCTATTAATTAATTAAATCATATAATTTAATTAAGAAAATAAATTATATCTGCAAAGATTAATTTATTGATTAATTGAATTAAATTGATTAATTAATTTAGAATTAATATTAAGGATTTACAAGATTTTAATTGGTTTAAAATCTGCTTAAATTCAGCAAGACAATTCATTTGAACTAGTATGACAATCGGTATGACAATTGATAGTCATACCGAAAGTCATGCCAATACATTTAATTGTCTTATTAGAATTTTTGTTTAGATTAAAATCTGTTATTAATTCAGCAAGATAATTTATTTGAACTAATATGACAATCGGTATGACAATCAATAGTCATACCGAAAGTCTTGCTAGCTCATTTTAATTGTCTTGCTAGTTGTAAACATTGTCCTACCGAAAGTCTCACAAGCTTAAAGGATTGTCATTCCAATTCAATCTACTCGGCTGTGTTGTTTAAAAGAAGCAGAAGACCAGTTCATAAAAAGAAGGCAATCAAACATAATCATACAGAACAAAAAGAAAAAGGAGCAGAAAAATATTACATCTCATCTGCAACTTCAAGATCAATTTCTAGATTGTAAAGTTAAATCCAATCAACTAGAAATACTTATCTTGTTCTTGTGTATCAATCTAGCGGATTAAAATCCCTAGAACTTAATCTCAAATCGCATTTAGCATTTGATCTTTTAATTACAAAAATAGAAAAGTTCATGTCGAATTTATTCTAGATTTGTAATAATTGATTTGAGATTAATCCCTTGTAACCGATACCGTAGTTGTAACACCTTTCAAGTTTAATAAAAGTTTTATTTAACTTGAATTTTGTTTCACAATTTTATTCCGCATTTTATTCGATTAAACGGTATTGTTTGCATTCAACCCCCCCTTCTACAAACAAATTGGGACCTAACATCTATTATAATCCTTTAATTTAAATCCTTTTATCCTGTTACCTTATACTCAATCCTTTCCGTATCTAGTGGATTTCCGGGAAAAATCAAGTGTTCGGAATTGGATTCTGACGATCTTTACATACACTTATATACCCATAGAGTACTAATAATATCCAGAAGATCAATAACAGAACCCCTACATAGTGGCATGAAAAGTTTTTCATTCAGCAAAAACACTATTCATAAGGGTTTCAAAATTTCCAAAAATTGGGGTTATTACAGTCTCCCCTCCTTAAAAGGATTCCGTCCCGGAATCATAGAAATGAATAGGGATACCTTCTTAGTATTGCACTTTCTAACTCTCAAGTCAATTTTCCCACATTGTGGTTCTACCATCAAACTCTTACTAGTTTGATAACCCTTCTCCTAAGCACTCGTTCCTTCACTCTATACCCTTCCTGGTTGCTCCATATAGGTTACGTCTGGTTGCATGTCTATGCGCTCATATGCCCCTATTTGTCTGGCATCCGAATTACACTTCCTTAACATTGATACGTGAACACGTATGACTTACACATGTTCGGGGTAGGGCTAGCTCATATGCTAACTTCCCAAACGTCTTAATATATCCAAGGGTCCAACAATTGTGACTTAGCTTTCCTTTCTTTCCGAACCTCATCAATCCTTTCCAAGGGATACCTATAACATTACTAGGTCCCCTATTTCATTCTTCCTTTCGTGTCAAATCAACATACTTATCATGTCCATCTTGGGCTACTACCAGCCTCCTCTGATTAGATCTCATATCCTTGGTCCTTTGGACTACTGCGGGTCCGAGCATCTTGCGCTCTACAACTTCATCCTAACATAAGGGAGATCGACATTGTCTTCCCTCAAGGATCTCATAAGGCGATATCTCAATACTGACATATGATCTATTGTCGTAAGAACTCAATCCGTTAAGTGATCATTCCAATTCTTTCAAGTCTATTGCACAGACTCTCATTATAGCTTTTAGCATTAGAGCTTTTGCTTCTCAATACCCATTCTTTTCCAGTTCGTAATCGCTACTACCTTCCGTTCCTAATATTATACTGGTTATACTTTTGCTCGTTAGCGTTCTATAACCTTTTAATAACCACGTCAACCTTAGTATCACGAATGTGTTTCCATTCCGATACTACCACAACTTTATTACTCCTTTTTCAGCTGTTTCTATTTTCCAAAGTTATCATCATAGAAGTAAAGGAATTTGTTGAGAGATCACTATGATCATGAACACTTGTTAATCGCATAGTTAGTACAGAAGGTGGCCAGCCTTTAGTACTTGACAAGCAATTAAACAATAGTGGTATCCTACTAGGCTTCTATCACACAGATAGATAGTCATTCGGCAATACCTCCCCTTCTGGAAGGGTTGTTCTTCTCAGCTTACATGAAATGAAAAGAAGAGAAAGAACGAATGAAGAGAATTGTATATATAAAAAAAATATACTGCCACAAAATATCTGGCTTGGAACCTACCTCTGAACTATAGAGGTTTGTCATAGGAGAACAAAACATATACGTATTTATATCAACATCAAGTATTATAGCATCGCATTTCACATGCCTAAATATTTTTGCTATTCCGTCCATCATTCTATGGACCCATGCTCTTCCTCGAGCTTATACACAATCACCTTTGAAACTCCCTCGACATCGAAAATCGAATCTGGGATCTCATTCTATACATCATCGTTACTAGAATTCTATGCTTGCACCGCAACCTTCCTCGTATAATAATACGACCTCTATTGATAAGAATAATATTCACTAGGTAGATACTACTTAATTAGTCTATCAATGATAACTTATACACTACCACGACCCGATTAGTGGTACTCAATCTCAACACCCATTCCAATACAACTCTCACGGTTGTCAGCTCATTACTCGCAGAATCATTGCTGCCTTACTATGGTCCACCACTGACCTACTGTCGTCATTCATTTTCCATGAAGTCTTAATAGCTAACCATACGGAGTCCATACATGTCGTATCAATCCTTCTAAGGAGTAACATAATCACCATTCTGATTCATGAAGAACACTCCTGATCCTGACATACATACATGACATGAAGCAGATAAAATTGCAGAAGAGTTTCAATCAAAGCAACGATAGCAGGTTAATACCATTCTAATCATATGCCTTAAATAGAAGACTTACTCAAAGGTTCGTCTAGTCCTTTTTGAAACATGGTCCTGGCTTATCTCAAGATAGGACCTTCTAAGATAGATAGCCCGTTCATGGCGATTACACGAATTAAACCTTTACCAACTACTATTACGGTTGGGTATTGCACAGTCATCAGAAGGAATGTCAATCTTCCAAACCATAATACAACCTTCACAGTTTTAACCATCATCACTGTATTTTTTGGCACAAGCGCCTATAATTATCCTCTTACCTTTAAAGTGTCGGCCACCTCTTTGGCCTTTCCTGATAGTAAAATTTCCTTACAGTCAATGTCATTTTAACCACCTTCAACTAAATTTTCTACCTATTTCCATCACACTGATGTGAAGATGTTTTCCTTAAAATCTGATGAGTAAAAAAAATCACCATTTTTCCATAAGTTATTGCCTCAGTCTTTAGAGGTTAATCACTGTCACGACTGACTCTCAATCATACTTAGAACATCTTAAGTCCTAATTGCCCTGAACAATTTCGACCATTACTGGTTCGATCCATACTTCTCGTGGTTTAACACGTGCCCACTTGGCATCATATAATTACGTCATATTTCCTTTATCACATTTCTATTCTTGAGAATTTTGAATATTACCTTTCTCCTTGTAAAACCTCTAAGGTTATCCTTCAATCGTTCCTCCTGTATTCCCTAGATACAGGGCATATCAAATACCATTTACTAATAGTAGAACCATTGTCTATATACTTCTGAAAAATTTCTCCACTGATTCTTAAAGGTTGTTGTTACCTTAACCCTTTCCAATCATACTGTCAAACTCATACTGTCCCTATTAAGGGTGAATGCCAACCTTTATGCATTCCCCTAGGATTCATTTTAAGTTACCATGTTCTATCCTTAATTCCACCTTTAAAAGGTACCTGCATCCTTCCATGGATAAATCAAGTCATATATCCTTGATAGATTATCTTATTCATCATTCCCACCTCGATAGTCTATACCTAACTTCATAATAGCATCCTTATTCAAATTGAGGTCAATCCATATGGCCTCCAAAAGATAACAATGGTCATCCGCTTTTCTTTCCTGATTTGGTAATGATAACATGGATGTTCTGGAAGATATTGGTCATGTTCAACGTGAACTTCTTCTTAATAATTCCTTATTTACTTTTGTTGTTTATCTCAACAGTCACCTCAATGTTGGGATATCTCATACCTGGCGTCTCCCTTTCTGGTATCGAGCCACCGGTCTTACATTTCACATTCTTGAAGGTCACTTCCTTCATCCAATTTTCCTAATTTCTTACTTCCTTGTCTCCTTAGTCTATCCGCGTCTCATTATTTACCTTCGAATATCTCAAGGTTTCCTTGAATCCTCCCAACTTACAGGGGATAAATATATGTATCTCTTATGCCTTCAACCATCATTTAACTCATGGTGAATCACCCTCATCCTGACGATTACATACTTTTCTATGTCTATTGCTACGAGTCTTTAGGGTTTCCTCATACCCAACTCCCTTATCATACCTCAAACTCTATTGCCTTTATATTCCTTTCCACTTCAGTTTCTTTTTATTTTCTTTCATTATCAATTACTGAACCACACACATAAGTTGATTCAAACATCCCGTCATTCTGGATTCGTGTCCTCAGAACGAATCTTGATAACTTTTACAACTTAGATTCATAATTCATCATACTCATCTGCTTTTGTTCTAGCTCCAAAGCTTTTACACTATCTCCTTATCTTTGGGAATTACTTTCCCGAAAACAATTGACTGAACTTAAATCAGTTTATTCTAACCTCTGGCTCCGTGCCTTTCTTGGTCTTTCACCAGCGGGTGGTCTCTCTCTTAGGAGGGTAAGTGACAAAAACAGTCTTTTGTGGTTCATCAATCATTTTGAATCTCAAATGATTCCTATATTTCCTTTAGCCAGGCTCTTGCCTCGGCTGGGTCAGCCTGTTCCTTGGAACTCTGAGAGCTTAGCGACTTAAAGGTCATGAAAGAATTTTACACATTGTTCCTCAAGGTGGTGGTTGGGGATAATAGTCTAAGTTCTGTCTAGACAGGTCCATGAATTGCCGTATAGGAGTACCGTCTCGGGTCTCCTTTCTCTTACGACTTTTGTTTCCTTAGTATAAATGTTTCATCCTACTCCCCATAATTGGGGTCATCTTTTAATTTAAAATCCTCATTTTCCACTCCATTATATCCGGGTTCCTTTATCTTGATGGCACCTCCCTGACTATCACGTTCAGGGTTTGCCTAAATCTATTCCTCAAACTATGGCTCTCATCTAAGTTCTCATCCTTAAGCTCTTGAACTTTCGGAACCCAAATTCTATAGGAATACCTCATTATTCCCTTATCATCTTTCTCGGTATTAATCTTTTATCTAATTGTTGGCTCTCTGCCTTCATTCATCACCTTTTTCTGGCACAATATGCTCTTTTCCAATAATTCGGGCTGTATTGCAATCTCAAACAGCTTTTCGGTACCGGCTCCGGTTACCTTCACTACTATTTCCAAAATCTCTTATAAACTCTCCCAAAGACATTATCATCTTGAGTCTCTCCTTTTTACTAAGGGCATCAGCCACCACATTGGCTTTCCCCGAATGATAAAGAATCTCCCAATCATTATTCTGATTAGCTCTAACTGCCTCCTCTGGCATATGTTGAGCTCTTTCTACGTGAAAATGTACTAGAGCACTTATGGCTTAGGTAATTCTCGCACTTCTCTCCAAACAAGTAGTGCCTCCAATCTTTAGGGTAAAACTATTGCCACGAGCCTAAGCTCATGGGCGGGGATATCGAATTTCATATTACCTTAATTGTCTTGACATGTACGCGATTACCTTACCGTGCTGCATAAGCACGCACCCTAAGCCCTTGTGCGAAGCGTCACTACTTCACAAAATCTCCTTTTCCATCCGGCAACGCCAGCATAGGGGCCATCACCAACCTCTGCTTCAGTTCTTGAAAGCTGTTCTCGCATTTCTCTGTCCATTCGAACTTCTCAGTCTTACGAGTAAGCCGCGTTAAAGGGGCTACTATCTTCAAACTTGAACGAACCTCCGGTAGTGACCGGCCAATCCTACCTCTGGTAGTCGACCTAACCATGGTCATCAATTCATCAGTGGTCCTTTATCCAATCTTGTCAGGATCCTCCATGGGATCCTCCTCAACAACTATCCCTTCTAGGACAACCTCCTCAACCGCTACATCCTCAATATCAACATCATCCGGTCCTGCGTTAGGACGCTCTATCGGATCCAATCTGATCTCCAATGAGTAATAAAACATCATCGCGTTGTTGCTCCTCAACCTCAGGGTTCGGAGTCCCGCTACTATACGATAACGAACTACGCTTCTATCGCTACATTTATAAGGGTTCCCATAAGGGTTTTAACTGTCAGTACTACGTTAGGTAGTCCGACTATGAACTTGGCAAGAGTTCTTATTATCTTAGTGAACTTATTATCTTAACGTCCCATCATCTCTGAGGTTTATAACGCTTAGCTCTGATACCATTTCTGTAACACCCCCAGATCCGGGGTCGGGGATCCGGGTCGTCACGGTCTTTCTTTCCACAATATCACTTCACTTAATTAATAATAATAACCTTATGCTGTGACCCCACACTAACACACACCACAACCCGTTATAGTCTCAGAGATGAAATTTAAATAAGTACAAGTCTTTGAATCCACAATTTAAAAGTTATTACAACCCAAAATGATTACTTGATAAATTTACAGTTAATTGCCATTATCTGCCACAAGTTATAATTATACATAATTTGATTCTCAAAATAGAATGCCTGATCTACCAATAGATCTACCTCTGCAGCTATAGCAGCCACAACATCATCGGGAAGACGCGGGACGCTTCCCACGCGCTTGCGCTGGGTCTGCTGGAGTCTGGCCATCTTTCCTAACTGTTGTTGTGTGATGAAGAAATAAAGCAAGAGTGAGCCTTACAGCTCGCAAGATATATATAGTGATAACAATAATATAAGTATCTAAATGGATACTTACTAGAATCTTTTATCATGAGTAAGATAATTACTTACTAGATATAAGTAAAAACAAGGGATGAAGTTACCAAATACTTCACTATACTTATATCATTTATAAAGCTACTTGAACTACCACTGTTCAAAGTATAATGAGCTTTCAACAATTCATCACATAGATGAGACTACAAGACCAGATTTGAATAGATTAAATCTTTAAAATATCATCAAAATAAAATGAAGTTACGAGATACTTCATTTGATGCAAACATCATTTTTGAAAACTTGACCCTCCAACACTCAACAATCGCCCAACCGTAGCCTTTTATCGAAGTGCTCTGGGTAGTGTTGCAGAAATATCCAATTGGATGATGAACTCATTACGGGAGTTTGCCGCGCCAGGAAGACCACTTACGATGATCAGTCGTAGTAGTACAACCCCACCATTTTCTACATGTAGAGGAGAACCTGTCGGATTTACTTGTCAACCGAACACTGAACTCCTAAGGAATGGACCGCCTTAGCGGAACTTCCAGGCCATTTGGGCCAATATAATAAGGCTGGGCCGGCGCCACTCGACCACTTACGCCACTCCTAGTTCAGATGAAATCCATGACTCTGAAACGTAAAGCTCGTTCCCCCTTTCCCAAGTAGAAACTTGTTGATACGGCTCCACCAAGAAGTCGTATCTAGTTGGAAAGGAGAACTCACCGATATTTCCCAGGCGATGCCTGTTAATGGATTAACTTGTTCCAAGAATTTTACTTCCCGAGTGTGTGGGTAAGTAATCGATTCATTTAACAAACAGCAACCTTGTTGCGAATATAAAACACACCACAGAGCCGGATCCCTCAGGTTTTGAGCGAGTATTTAAATCCCCTTCGAAAGGAGGATCTTAAATATAAAATGAGTTTTGGGATCCGCTCTAACTTTTAAAAATCATTTTGAAGACTCGCAAAACATTTTTAAGAATGTTTGGAGTGATGCTGATTTAACAAAATAAATCAGTCCCAATATATTAGAAAATATCTGAATATTATTATTTAAATAATATTTCCATAAAGAATAATCTTTATAAAAATAATTGAAGTAGAAGTTTTGAAACTTATACTTGAAATGAATATTAAATAACCAAAGATATACTTATATGAAAGTACTATCTTTATTTGAATAATCGAAATAAGTTTGATTATTGGCACCTTATTCTTTAATAAAATAAAGAATGTACCTCAGCAAATAATCGGAGTCATAGATCCTCAAATGAATATTCAAATAATATTCATTAAATAATATAAGATGAGTCATAAGCCCTCGAATGAATATTCAAATAATATTCAATAAATAATATAAAAGAGTCATAAGCCCCGAATGAATATTCAAATACTATTCAGATAAATAAATAAAAGGGTCATAAGTCCCCGAATGAATATTCAAAATAATATTCAAAATAAAATAAAAGGAGTCATAAGTCCTCGAATGAATATCAAAATAATATTCATTTAATATAAAGGAGTCATACGCCTTCGAATAATATTCGAAATAATATTCAATAATAAAATAAAGTTAAAGTTATCGAATAAACCTTATTCGATTAATAGTTTTAAAAACTATGACCATATATATATATAAGTTATATATATATTTATATCTATATACAAAATCTACTCGGGATCCTCGACTCCCGGTTTTAGAAAAATTTTCACCTTTGGGTCCCTGTACTAAGGGTATATGCAAATTACCGCTATCCTCTAGCATAGGTATTATCAACTGAATCAACAGATATATATGGAAAGAATGCGAAACATGCATGCTATATATATATACCATAGCAGCATGCTTCAATATATTGCATCATTTGCTAATTAACCAACATGCATCTATCGCAATAATGTAAATACATATATTCATCACAACAACAGTTATAACGGGTAGAAAACTTGCCTGAGCGACTGGGGGTTACGAATGGCTCGGGACGAGTCTGGTAACCTATAAACAACAAGTAAGTTGGAATTAAACCAAAGTCACTTGTAAATCTATACTTTAACTAACTTAGACTCTAACGCTTGTTTTGCGCTTACTAATTCTCTTAAGTCACTCGAGTACCCTCGGCTCCACCATTTTTAATAATTTAACCTTTACGAGTTTTAAGGCGATCCCTTCGCGAGTATCTTACCAACTTCCTAACACTCTTACCATAATTGTTTCATACATTAATTAACCCTTTTTGGTCTTTAACCTATGTTTCAAAGTAAGGCGAGGGAAAAAGTTTCGTTCGCGAAACGCCGTTACTTGAAACGGTCGTTTCTCCTAAACCGTGCATCGGAATCGAACGAACTACATATCAAAACGAGGCTCGTAACATGAGCTATCTAAACATTGCAGTGGTCATAATCTAGCAGGGGGTTCTCGGGTCCTAATGCTATGCACAAAAACAGTCCAAAGAAAATCGGACGTTACGACGGCTATGTTTACGCGATTTCCCAATTTTAAACCATTCAAAACCAACCCAAATTCAACCTCAAATCCAACATACAACCAACATCCATCCTTATCACATCATAACAACCCCAACCAATTCAATTTTAACATTCATACTTATGCCTAAGCTTACCTTTAACCATACTTAAGTTCTTTTAAACAAAACAACAACATTTACCATTCCATTTCAATACCAATTCAATCCCAAACTCTAAATCACCATATCAAGCTACAATATCATCCTACTAATCAAAATCATCTTATAATACATAGGAATCTAGGGTCTGGAGATGATATACCTTCCTTGAAGTGGTGGGAGGAGCTAGGAAGCCTTAAGAAGCTTCGAGAAGTCTTAGGAATGCTTGGATCTTCAAGGAAAACAAGAAAAACTTCAAGTTAAAAACTTGAAAACACTATTCATAGTCTTCTTCTTTGATTAAATGAAGAAGACGGAGAAGGAATAGATGGCTTAAACTCATGATATAGCCCTAACTAAGCATGAAGATGATTAGGGAATTAACTCACCAATTTAGGAAGCTTGGATCTTTGATTTTGAATTTCTTGCTCTTTTGAATAGTAAAAAGCCGAGAGCTCTTCAAGAACAAGCCTTGGTTCTTTTTGATTTTGATGAAAATGATTTTTCTTGGCTTGGTTGGCTTGTTTTTGTGTTTGATTTAGTTAATTACCTTGTTGCCCTTGAATTTGTGTGGTTAAAAAGCCACCACACCTCCTTCCTTCCCATGTCATGCTTGTATCATCCTCATGATGTCATCCTCCCCTCCTTGTCCTCTTTCTATTGGTTGGATGACATCATCCCCACTAATCCCTTTGATTAACTTCCTAATTGTTTGCCTAATGACCGCTGATCTGTTATACGGTTCGCTTTACTTTCGTTCTCGTTTATCGTTTGAAGGATCATACCCGGGATCTTATTACTTAGGTTCCCTTAACCTTTCTCAATACATTATATTCCTTTTTATGATCCTCTATTATAATCCTTTAATTTAAATCCGTTTTATCCTGTTACCCTTATACTCATCCTTTTCCGTATCTAGTGGAATTTCCTGGGGGAAAAATCCAAGTGTTCGGAAATTGGATTCTGACGATCTTTATATACACTTATATACCACATAGAGTACTAATAATATCCCAGAAGATCAATAACAGAACCCCTACATAGTGTGGCATGAAAAGTTTTCCTCATTCAGCAAAAACACTATTCATAAGGGTTTCAAATTTTTCCAAAATTGGGGTTATTACACACTACCATTGATTAAATGTGAGTCAATATAAGGAAACTGTAGAAAATATGAGCACAGAAATGTTTCACATTCATACAAGTATGGTTGCTGCTAATGAAGAAGTTAGCATATTGACAAAGATAAATGAGAAGCTTGAAAGTGAAAAATAAGAAACTGAATTGTAGTTGGTAGAGCTTGAAACTGTAAGACAAGAAAATGCATATCTAAAGAATAAGCTCAAGTGTTCAAGTGAAATAGAAGCAGTGCTAAGGGAAGCTGGAAAAGAATGAAGTTAAGTTGAAATCCTTCAAGAATGCATCTGAGTTGATTGGACAGTACCATGAGAAAAACAAGCCATATGCAAACATTGCCATTGGACTTGATTATGATGCATTGAACAGCAAGAAGAAGAATATAGGTGACAAAGGGAAAGCAACAGAAGCTGAAAATGTTCCAACCATCCTGAAAAAGGTTGATTCACCTATGTTCAAGACATGTGAAATAAATTTTCAGTGAGGAAGAGTTGATTATCAAGCAAGAAATTGATGATGAAGATAAAGAGAAGAAAAATGCTAAAGCAACTCCATCTTCCAAAGCTGAAGAAAAGCTCATGGATGAACAAAGCTCCAAGACACCTGTCAAAGAAACCAAGACTGAAGATGCAAGAAATAATAAGAAAAAAATTGGGAAAATTGGGATAAATAAAAGCAATAATTTTGTCTATATTGCAGATGCTCCAAGAAAGAAGTGTAAAAAATGTGGCTCTATAAATCATCTAACTCACCTTTGTAAAAAGGTTGTTAGCAAGCCAACTGAAGGAGCATGCAAGTACAATGAAGCTGATGCAATGATCCCTACTCATTCTGTGACAAGTTTGTAAGTCATATGTCATAGACCTATTTGTATATTCGAGGATTCAACTCAACTCAAATAAGAATATAATAAGTAAATAGTAGATCTACCGTCAGAGAGATCTCGCAAAGTAATATCTGTCAAAGGATTCAGAGACAAGTTCATCTACAGACTTGAGGAGTTAATTCACTGGAAGAAGTTCAAGAAGTTGATCATGCCTCAGTGATATAAATCAAGATCGTGGATTTAATCAAGTGACAGAGATCTCGTCAGAGTATCATTAATTACAAGGATTTAATCTGAAGGAAATCAAAGTGTCAGAGTCAAGACATGAAGAAACGTCACGGAAGTTAGTCACTCATGAACCAGACAGTACATCGAGTGTCAACGTTGAAGTGGTGGAATTGATTCATAAATTTCAGTGATTTTCAGAAGATTTGCAGAAGAATGGTTGCTGCTCAAGACTAGAATTAATTCTCTATTAATTAATTAAGTCATCTAATTTAATTAATAAAATAAATTATATCTGCGAAGAATAATTTATTTATTAATGAATTAATTGATTAATTAATTCTGAATTAATTCTAGGAATTTTAGGAATTTTCAGAAGTTTAATTGGATTAAATTCAAGCATTAAATCAGCAAGACAATTGAAAATGAACTAGCATGACAATCAGGATTGTCATACGATTGTCATGCTAGGCCATTGTCAATTGTCTCACCGAAAGTCACTCTAGGAGGATGATTGTCTTGCTAGTTCATTCTGATTGTCATTCTAGTTCATTCAGATTGTCTTGCTAGTTCATTCAATTGTCCTACCGAAAGTCATACAAGCTTAAAGGATTGTCATTCCAATTCAATTGATTCAGCTGATTGATTAAATAGAAGCAGAGAAGCAGCATATCATATTCATAAAAAAACACAAGTCAAGAACAAAGTGCAGCCGCCTTGAAATATAACATCCTTCATCTGCTTTATTCAAGATCATAATTTCTAGATTGTAATGTTAAATCTAATCCACTAGAAATCTTTATCTTGTTCTTGTATAACAATCTAGCGGATCAAAATCCCTAGAACTAATCTCAAATTGCGTTAGCATTTGAATCTTTTTATTACAAAAATAGAAAAAGTTCATGTCGAATTTATTTCTAGATTTGTGATAATAATTTGAGATTAATACCTTGTAATCGATACAGTTGTTGTAACACCTTTCAAGTTTAATAATATTTTTATTTAACTTGAATTTTGTTTCACATTTTTTTATTCCGCATTTTATCGATTATTTGGTAACGTTTGTATTCAACCCCCCCTTCTACAAACACATTGGGACCTAACAATTGGTATCAGAGCCTTCTGATTAACGACAAATCAAGATCCTAGACTTTTGTGATTTTTCAACTCCTTGAATTTTTATTTATTCAAAAATTCATAATGACTTCACATAAAGTTGGAACCGTTTTTAAAATTCCACAATTTGATAAAGAGAATTATATCATGTAAGAAGAAGATGCTATTATTTTTACAAGTTGCAAATCCCAAATATTCAACTTGTTAAAGAAGGGTATAAAAACTCCGATGGTTATTGAACCGGAGGTAATAATAGATGGTGTGGTGACTACTGAAGCTAGAACCTATCCAAAAGAGCCTGAAGATTTTACTCCTGCTGAGAAGGAAGAAGCCTCCTTGGATGCCAGCCTTCAATTAATTTAATTGATTCCCTTGATCCCTTGATGAACAGACATGTGATGAACTGTAAAAATTCCAAACACATGTGGGAAACTATTGAGGTGATTAATGAAGGCACAGAGGAAGTTAGGAGAACAAGTTGGAAATCCTAACCTCTGAATATGAACATTTCAAATCAAATCCAGGAGAAGGAATTACTGAAGTGTTTGAGAGGTACAATGCGTTGATCAACAACCTGAACATCAATGGAAAGTATTATTCAATCAGGGAGGTCAACAAAAAGTTCCTTTTAACACTGCCAGCTCATCTTGAACATAGAATCACTGCCATTAGAGAAGCTAGAGATCTGAGTGAGATTTCTTTGGACAGGCTCTATGGAGTGTTAAAAACTATGAGTTGGAGCAGATTCAACAGAAGGAAGTCTACGGGAAGGATAGAATGGTCAGCACATCTACTGCACTTGTAGCTGAAGGTCAACAACAACAACAATCTCAACAGTTAGAAAGAATGGTACAGTTTTCCAAGGGTGAGGAAAATGAGTTAGTAGCAGAATATGATCCTCCTACTACAAATCAATCAAGTGATGATTTTTATTCCTTGGAAGAGCTGGAGCAATTGGAAGATGAGTCAATGGCCCAAATTGTCAAGAGATTCTCCCATGTCAGATTCAAGAGGAATCCCAAGCTTAAGTACAAGTCCAACTACAACAAATTCCAGAAAGGTGGATCTTCATCCTCTAACACCAGCAGTGGTGGACAAAACAGGGATGGTTGATCGAAGCACCATTAGATGCTATAACTGCAATGAGTTGGGACACTTTGCCACAGAATGTAGGAAGCCAAAGCAAGTAAGAAAGAACTCTGAAAGGGCTTATCTGGCAAAGGGAAGAAGCTGGGATGATACTGACAGTGAAGATGAAGATGAAGGAAATCTTGCTCTTATGGCTATTGATGGAAAAGCTTCATCGTCAAGAATAGAGGTAAAACTTTCTGATGCTGAAATGGTTTATCATCTAAGAGGTAACTTAGATTGTGCACGTCGTGATAATGAACTGTTAAGTTTACAGATCACAGACCTTGAGAAAGAGGTCAATGAATTAAGACTTGTGCACATTAATCAAGACAAATTAAAAGAACAGGTATCTTTTCTAGAGAATAGAGTTGACTGTTATAGAAAACTCGAAACTATTCTCAAAGACAAGATCACCGGTCTTGAGACTAAGGTTAGAGCCTACTTCAATTCTTGTTCGAAGGCTAAAGAGTTCTACAGTAAGCAAGCTGTTAATCAAACATCTGGAATAGGTTATGATTACAATGCTGCTATTGGAGAATTAGGCATAAACTCCCCCCTCATGTATGTGCTAAAGGGAGGGAAGTACCACATGTGCTTAAGGGTGTTGATGAACCCCTCTATAAAGCATCAATTGCTGAACCATTTGATGCGACCTCTTCTGTTATTCAAGAAGAAATACGTGCTGAGGATCATGCTTATGAGAAGATTGTTTCCAAGTCAAGTGAGTCGAAAGTTCCAGTCAAAGTTGTGAAAGCAACTGAGACTAACTCAGACACACATGAGTTGGATAACAATAATGCCATGTCTACCATGCATAAATTGCCTGCTGTTAATCACTCTCATAAAGCATGTGGTGTTGCTAATTGTATGTCTTGTGCTTTTAATATGATGTATGCTTATTTTAATGGTAAGCATGTGTCTAATGATAAGACTACTCCTCGTCAGCATGTGAATAACAAGAAGCATGATAGGTCTAAGACTGCTAGTCCTTCTAAGGCTAGAAAGGAGACATTTGTGCCTAAGCTTAAACAGAAATTTGTTAAGGCTGTTTACAAGGTCAAATGTTCAGTCATTGAGAATGTTGAGACAATTAAAATTAAAAATGTTGTTTTGCCTGACAAAGGACAGTTCTACAAGTATGCCGGGCCCAACCAAGTTTGGGTTCCGAAGAAGGTCTAATCCATTTGTAGTGCAGGGCATTAAACAGGTAAACCGGTAGTGTGGATTCTTGACAGTGGATCATCAAGACATATGACCGGAGATAGAGCCCTGCTATCAAATGTGGTTGAGAAAGCTGGCCCCCTGGTTACCTTTGGAGATAACAGCAAAGGTTTATCTGAGGGATATGGCTGTTTGCAAGCTGGGAATGTTATCATTGTAATTTTGTATATTGTGCTAGGTTATTATCAGGAAGCAGTATCTAACATATAGCACCAGTGACGAGACTTGAGAATATTACGACATATCAGGCACCTGCTGCACATTACACTTGGAATTGTACTCTAGTAAGATGTGTACAAGTGTACTCCTGGTTGGTGAGTTAAAAGAGGAAGTCAGTGCACCACAGTTCATGGACTTTGCAGCTGCAGATCTATTGGACTATGCAATCTCTTCTTCACAATCTCACTTCAGGTTGGTATGAACTAGTATACTGCTCAAGCAATCGTCAAGGACATGGTATGGCACTCTAACAGAAGTTATAATTTTATATGAATAGTAGAGTCGTCATATTATAACTATCTTATCACTAAGCACAATCATATTGTTTTATATGTGCAGTGGTATATTGATTATGCAACATAACAATTAGTATCTAAAGTACTTGACAAGTATCGGTCAATGATATGTTGTTAACATTATGTTGCAGATATTTGAATTACTTAGACTTTACCCTAAGTGATCAATGTTTTATCAAAACTCATTCATATTGAAAAACAAAATCAAACTTCTTTCTACATTAGTGATTTCTTATTCATGTAAAATCTTTTGAAATCACTATTGTAAATCATTTTCTCTCTATTACCATATGTTCTGTGATACAGGTTCAGTCTCCAATGACTTTCTTTCATTGACAGTCATGAGGT
>NW_027419364.1:0-10289 GCF_009905375.1 Apium graveolens
GTACATTAACTGGATTTTTCTAATCCTGACATGCAAGATGAATTTCAAATTTTTTAATAATTTTTTCATATGACTAAAATTGATATATCTTAACATCCGTACGGTTGGATCGTCAAAAAATCATTTTAAAAATTAATCTTGTCAATCGGGAACGAGTCTCGTTGTCGGGAGGGGTACATTAACTGGATTTTTAATCCTGACATGCAAGATGAATTTCAAATTTTTTAATAATTTTTCATATGACTAAAATTGATATATCTTAACATCCGTACGGTTGGATCGTCAAAAAATCATTTTAAATAATCTTGTCAATCGGGAACGAGTCTCGTTGTCGGGAGGGGTACATTAACTGGATTTTTCTAATCCTGACATGCAAGATGAATATCAAATTTTTTAATAATTTTTTCATATGACTAAAATTGATATATCTTAACATCCGTACGGTTGGATCGTAAAAAATCATTTTAAAAATTAATCTTGTCAATCGGGAACGAGTCTCGTTGTCGGGAGGGGTACATTAACTGGATTTTTCTAATCCTGACATGCAAGATGAATTTCAAATTTTTAATAATTTTTTCATATGACTAAAATTGATATATCTTAACATCCGTACGGTTGGATCGTCGAAAAAATCATTTTAAATATTAATCTTGTCAATCGGGAACGAGTCTCGTTGTCGGGAGGGGTACATTAACTGGATTTTTCTAATCCTGACATGCAAGATGAATTTCAAATTTTTTAATAATTTTTTCATATGACTAAAATTGATATATCTTAACATCCGTACGGTTGGATCGTCGAAAAAAATCATTTTAAATATTAATCTTGTCAATCGGGAACGAGTCTCGTTGTCGGGAGGGGTTACATTAACTGGATTTTTCTAATCCTGACATGCAAGATGAATTTCAAATTTTTTAATAATTTTTTCATATGACTAAAATTGATATATCTTAACATCCGTACGGTTGGATCGTCGAAAAAATCATTTTAAATATTAATTTTGTCAATCGGGAACGAGTCTCGTTGTCGGGAGGGGTACATTAACTGGATTTTTCTAATCCTGACATGCAAGATGAATTTCAAATTTTTTAATAATTTTTTCATATGACTAAAATTGATATATCTTAACATCCGTACGGTTGGATCGTCGAAAAAAATCATTTTAAATATTAATCTTGTCAATCGGGAACGAGTCCTCGTTGTCGGGAGGGGTACATTAACTGGATTTTTCTAATCCTGACATGCAAGATGAATTTCAAATTTTTTAATAATTTTTTCATATGACTAAAATTGATATATCTTAACATCCGTACGGTTGGATCGTCGAAAAAATCATTTTAAATATTAATCTTGTCAATCGGGAACGAGTCTCGTTGTCGGGAGGGGTACATTAACTGGATTTTTCTAATCCTGACATGCAAGATGAATTTCAAATTTTTTAATAATTTTTTCATATGACTAAAATTGATATATCTTAACATCTGTACGGTTGGATCGTCGAAAAAATCATTTTAAATATTAATCTTGTCAATCGGGAACGAGTCTCGTTGTCGGGAGGGGTACATTAACTGGATTTTTCTAATCCTGACATGCAAGATGAATTTCAAATTTTTTTAATAATTTTTTTCATATGACTAAAATTGATATATCTTAACATCCGTACGGTTGGATCGTCGAAAAAATCATTTTAAATATTAATCTTGTCAATCGGGAACGAGTCTCGTTGTCGGGAGGGGTACATTAACTGGATTTTTCTAATCCTGACATGCAAGATGAATTTCAAATTTTTTAATAATTTTTTCATATGACTAAAATTGATATATCTTAACATCCGTACGGTTGGATCGTCGAAAAAATCATTTTAAATATTAATCTTGTCAATCGGGAACGAGTCTCGTTGTCGGGAGGGGTACATTAACTGGATTTTTCTAATCCTGACATGCAAGATGAATTTCAAATTTTTTAATAATTTTTTCATATGACTAAAATTGATATATCTTAACATCCGTACGGTTGGATCGTCGAAAAAATCATTTTAAAATATTAATCTTGTCAATCGGGAACGAGTCTCGTTGTCGGGAGGGGTACATTAACTGGATTTTTCTAATCCTGACATGCAAGATGAATTTCAAATTTTTTAATAATTTTTTCATATGACTAAAATTGATATATCTTAACATCCGTACGGTTGGATCGTCGAAAAAATCATTTTAAATATTAATCTTGTCAATCGGGAACGAGTCTCGTTGTCGGGAGGGGTACATTAACTGGATTTTTCTAATCCTGACATGCAAGATGAATTTCAAATTTTTTAATAATTTTTTCATATGACTAAAATTGATATATCTTAACATCCGTACGGTTGGATCGTCGAAAAAAATCATTTTAAATATTAATCTTGTCAATCGGGAACGAGTCTCGTTGTCGGGAGGGGTACATTAACTGGATTTTTCTAATCCTGACATGCAAGATGAATTTCAAATTTTTTAATAATTTTTTCATATGACTAAAATTGATATATCTTAACATCCGTACGGTTGGATCGTCGAAAAAAATCATTTTAAATATTAATCTTGTCAATCGGGAACGAGTCTCGTTGTCGGGAGGGGTTACATTAACTGGATTTTTCTAATCCTGACATGCAAGATGAATTTCAAATTTTTTAATAATTTTTTCATATGACTAAAATTGATATATCTTAACATCCGTACGGTTGGATCGTCGAAAAAAATCATTTTAAATATTAATCTTGTCAATCGGGAACGAGTCTCGTTGTCGGGAGGGGTACATTAACTGGATTTTTCTAATCCTGACATGCAAGATGAATTTCAAATTTTTTAATAATTTTTTCATATGACTAAAATTGATATATCTTAACATCCGTACGGTTGGATCGTCGAAAAAAATCATTTTAAATATTAATCTTGTCAATCGGGAACGAGTCTCGTTGTCGGGAGGGGTACATTAACTGGATTTTTCTAATCCTGACATGCAAGATGAATTTCAAATTTTTTAATAATTTTTTCATATGACTAAAATTGATATATCTTAACATCCGTACGGTTGGATCGTCGAAAAAATCATTTTAAATATTAATCTTGTCAATCGGGAACGAGTCTCGTTGTCGGGAGGGGTACATTAACTGGATTTTTCTAATCCTGACATGCAAGATGAATTTCAAATTTTTTAATAATTTTTTCATATGACTAAAATTGATATATCTTAACATCCGTACGGTTGGATCGTCGAAAAAAATCATTTTAAATATTAATCTTGTCAATCGGGAATGAGTCTCGTTGTCGGGAGGGGTACATTAACTGGATTTTTCTAATCCTGACATGCAAGATGAATTTCAAATTTTTTAATAATTTTTTCATATGACTAAAATTGATATATCTTAACATCCGTACGGTTGGATCGTCGAAAAAATCATTTTAAATATTAATCTTGTCAATCGGGAACGAGTCTCGTTGTCGGGAGGGGTACATTAACTGGATTTTTCTAATCCTGACATGCAAGATGAATTTCAAATTTTTTAATAATTTTTTCATATGACTAAAATTGATATATCTTAACATCCTGTACGGTTGGATCGTCGAAAAAATCATTTTAAATATTAATCTTGTCAATCGGGAACGAGTCTCGTTGTCGGGAGGGTACATTAACTGGATTTTTCTAATCCTGACATGCAAGATGAATTTCAAATTTTTTAATAATTTTTTCATATGACTAAAATTGATATATCTTAACATCCGTACGGTTGGATCGTCGAAAAAATCATTTTAAATATTAATCTTGTCAATCGGGAACGAGTCTCGTTGTCGGGAGGGGTACATTAACTGGATTTTTCTAATCCTGACATGCAAGATGAATTTCAAATTTTTTAATAATTTTTTCATATGACTAAAATTGATATATCTTAACATCCGTACGGTTGGATCGTCGAAAAAATCATTTTAAATATTAATCTTGTCAATCGGGAACGAGTCTCGTTGTCGGGAGGGGTACATTAACTGGATTTTTCTAATCCTGACATGCAAGATGAATTTCAAATTTTTTAATAATTTTTTCATATGACTAAAATTGATATATCTTAACATCCGTACGGTTGGATCGTCGAAAAAATCATTTTAAATATTAATCTTGTCAATCGGGAACGAGTCTCGTTGTCGGGAGGGGTACATTAACTGGATTTTTCTAATCCTGACATGCAAGATGAATTTCAAATTTTTTAATAATTTTTTCATATGACTAAAATTGATATATCTTAACATCCGTACGGTTGGATCGTCGAAAAAATCATTTTAAATATTAATCTTGTCAATCGGGAACGAGTCTCGTTGTCGGGAGGGGTACATTAACTGGATTTTTCTAATCCTGACATGCAAGATGAATTTCAAATTTTTTAATAATTTTTTCATATGACTAAAATTGATATATCTTAACATCCGTACGGTTGGATCGTCAAAAAAATCATTTTAAATATTAATCTTGTCAATCGGGAACGAGTCTCGTTGTCGGGAGGGGTACATTAACTGGATTTTTCTAATCCTGACATGCAAGATGAATTTCAAATTTTTTAATAATTTTTTCATATGACTAAAATTGATATATCTTAACATCCGTACGGTTGGATCGTCGAAAAAATCATTTTAAATGTTAATTTTGTCAATCGGGAACGAGTGTCGTTGTCGGGAGGGGTACATTAACTGGATTTTTCTAATCCTGACATGCAAGATGAATTTCAAATTTTTTAATAATTTTTTCATATGACTAAAATTGATATATCTTAACATCCGTACGGTTGGATCGTCGAAAAAATCATTTTAAATATTAATCTTGTCAATCGGGAACGAGTCTCGTTGTCGGGAGGGGTACATTAACTGGATTTTTCTAATCCTGACATGCAAGATGAATTTCAAATTTTTTAATAATTTTTTCATATGACTAAAATTGATATATCTTAACATCCGTACGGTTGGATCGTCGAAAAAAATCATTTTAAATATTAATCTTGTCAATCGGGAACGAGTCTCGTTGTCGGGAGGGGTACATTAACTGGATTTTTCTAATCCTGACATGCAAGATGAATTTCAAATTTTTTAATAATTTTTTCATATGACTAAAATTGATATATCTTAACATCCGTACGGTTGGATCGTCAAAAAATCATTTTAAATATTAATCTTGTCAATCGGGAACGAGTCTCGTTGTCGGGAGGGGTACATTAACTGGATTTTTCTAATCCTGACATGCAAGATGAATTTCAAATTTTTTAATAATTTTTTCATATGACTAAAATTGATATATCTTAACATCCGTACGGTTGGATCGTCGAAAAAATCATTTTAAATATTAATCTTGTCAATCGGGAACGAGTCTCGTTGTCGGGAGGGGTACATTAACTGGATTTTTCTAATCCTGACATGCAAGATGAATTTCAAATTTTTTAATAATTTTTTCATATGACTAAAATTGATATATCTTAACATCCGTACGGTTGGATCGTCGAAAAAATCATTTTAAATATTAATCTTGTCAATCGGGAACGAGTCTCGTTGTCGGGAGGGTACATTCACTGGATTTTTCTAATCCTGACATGCAAGATGAATTTCAAATTTTTTAATAATTTTTTCATATGACTAAAATTGATATATCTTAACATCCGTACGGTTGGATCATCAAAAATATCATTTTAAATATTAATCTTGTCAATCGGGAACGAGTCTCATTGTCGGGAGGGGTACATTAACTGGATTTTTCTAATCGTGACATGCAAGATGAATTTCAAATTTTTTAATAATTTTTCATATGACTAAAATTGATATATCTTATCATACGTACGGTTGGATCGTCGAAAAAAATCATTTTAAATATTAATCTTGTCAATCGGGAACGAGTCTCGTTGTCGGGAGGGGTACATTAACTGGATTTTTCTAATCCTGACATGCAAAATGAATATCAAATTTTTTAATAATTTTTTCATATGACTAAAATTGATATATCTTAACATCCGTACGGTTGGATCGTCGAAAAAATCATTTTAAATATTAATCTTGTCAATCGGGAACGAGTCTCGTTGTCGGGAGGGTACATTAACTGGATTTTTCTAATCCTGACATGCAAGATGAATTTCAAATTTTTTAATAATTTTTTCATATGACTAAAATTGATATATCTTAACATCCGTACGGTTGGATCGTCAAAAAAATCATTTTAAATATTAATCTTGTCAATCGGGAACGAGTCCCGTTGTCGGGAGGGGTACATTAACTGGATTTTTCTAATCCTGACATGCAAGATGAATTTCAAATTTTTTAATAATTTTTTCATATGACTAAAATTGATATATCTTAACATCCGTACGGTTGGATCGTCGAAAAAAATCATTTTAAATATTAATCTTGTCAATCGGGAACGAGTCTCGTTGTCGGGAGGGGTACATTAACTGGATTTTTCTAATCCTGACATGCAAGATGAATTTCAAATTTTTTAATAATTTTTTCATATGACTAAAATTGATATATCTTAACATCCGTACGGTTGGATCGTCAAAAAAAATCATTTTAAATATTAATCTTGTCAATCGGGAACGAGTCTCGTTGTCGGGAGGGGTACATTAACTGGATTTTTCTAATCCTGACATGCAAGATGAATTTCAAATTTTTTAATAATTTTTTCATATGACTAAAATTGATATATCTTAACATCCGTACGGTTGGATCGTCAAAAAAATCATTTTAAATATTAATCTTGTCAATCGGGAACGAGTCTCGTTGTCGGGAGGGGTACATTAACTGGATTTTTCTAATCCTGACATGCAAGATGAATTTCAAATTTTTTAATAATTTTTTCATATGACTAAAATTGATATATCTTAACATCCGTACGGTTGGATCGTCGAAAAAAATCATTTTAAATATTAATCTTGTCAATCGGGAACGAGTCTCGTTGTCGGGAGGGGTACATTAACTGGATTTTTCTAATCCTGACATGCAAGATGAATTTCAAATTTTTTAATAATTTTTTCATATGACTAAAATTGATATATCTTAACATCCGTACGGTTGGATCGTCGAAAAAATCATTTTAAATATTAATCTTGTCAATCGGGAACGAGTCTCGTTGTCGGGAGGGGTACATTAACTGGATTTTTCTAATCCTGACATGCAAGATGAATTTCAAATTTTTTAATAATTTTTTCATATGACTAAAATTGATATATCTTAACATCCGTACGGTTGGATCGTCGAAAAAAATCATTTTAAATATTAATCTTGTCAATCGGGAACGAGTCTCGTTGTCGGGAGGGGTACATTAACTGGATTTTTCTAATCCTGACATGCAAGATGAATTTCAAATTTTTTAATAATTTTTTCATATGACTAAAATTGATATATCTTAACATCCGTACGGTTGGATCGTCGAAAAAATCATTTTAAATATTAATCTTGTCAATCGGGAACGAGTCTCGTTGTCGGGAGGGGTACATTAACTGGATTTTTCTAATCCTGACATGCAAGATGAATTTCAAATTTTTTAATAATTTTTTCATATGACTAAAATTGATATATCTTAACATCCGTACGGTTGGATCGTCAAAAAAATCATTTTAAATATTAATCTTGTCAATCGGGAACGAGTCTCGTTGTCGGGAGGGGTTCATTAACTGGATTTTTCTAATCCTGACATGCAAGATGAATTTCAAATTTTTTAATAATTTTTTCATATGACTAAAATTGATATATCTTAACATCCGTACGGTTGGATCGTCGAAAAAATCATTTTAAATATTAATCTTGTCAATCGGGAACGAGTCTCGTTGTCGGGAGGGGTTCATTAACTGGATTTTTCTAATCCTGACATGCAAGATGAATTTCAAATTTTTTAATAATTTTTTCATATGACTAAATTGATATATCTTAACATCCGTACGGTTGGATCGTCGAAAAAATCATTTTAAATATTAATCTTGTCAATCGGGAACGAGTCTCGTTGTCGGGAGGGTACATTCACTGGATTTTTCTAATCCTGACATGCAAGATGAATTTCAAATTTTTTAATAATTTTTTCATATGACTAAAATTGATATATCTTAACATCCGTACGGTTGGATCGTCAAAAAAATCATTTTAAATATTAATCTTGTCAATCGGGAACGAGTCTCGTTGTCGGGAGGGGTACATTAACTGGATTTTTCTAATCCTGACATGCAAGATGAATTTCAAATTTTTTAATAATTTTTTCATATGACTAAAATTGATATATCTTAACATCCGTACGGTTTGGATCGTCAAAAAAATCATTTTAAATATTAATCTTCTCAATCGGGAACGAGTCCTCGTTGTCGGGAGGGGTACATTAACTGGATTTTTCTAATCCTGACATGCAAGATGAATTTCAAATTTTTTAATAATTTTTTCATATGACTAAAATTGATATATCTTAACATCCGTACGGTTGGATCGTCGAAAAAATCATTTTAAATATTAATCTTGTCAATCGGGAACGAGTCTCGTTGTCGGGAGGGGAACATTAACTGGATTTTACTAATCATGACATGAAAGATGAATTTAAAATTTTTTTAATAATTTTTTCATATGACCTAAAATTGATATATCTTAACATCTGTACGGTTGGATCGTCGAAAAAAATCATTTTAAATATTAATTTTGTCAATCGGGAACGAGTCTCGTTGTCGGGAGGGGTACATTAACTGGATTTTTCTAATCCTGACATGCAAGATGAATTTCAAATTTTTTAATAATTTTTTCATATGACTAAAATTGATATATCTTAACATCCGTACGGCTGGATCGTCGAAAAAAATCATTTTAAATATTAATCTTGTCAATCGGGAACGAGTCTCGTTGTCGGGAGGGGTACATTAACTGGATTTTTCTAATCCTGACATGCAAGATGAATTTCAAATTTTTTAATAATTTTTTCATATGACTAAAATTGATATATCTTAACATCCGTACGGTTGGATCGTCGAAAAAATCATTTTAAATATTAATCTTGTCAATCGGGAACGAGTCTCGTTGTCGGGAGGGGTACATTAACTGGATTTTTCTAATCCTGACATGCAAGATGAATTTCAAATTTTTTAATAATTTTTTCATATGACTAAAATTGATATATCTTAACATCCGTACGGTTGGATCGTCGAAAAAAATCATTTTAAATATTAATCTTGTCAATCGGGAACGAGTCTCGTTGTCGGGAGGGGTACATTAACTGGATTTTTCTAATCCTGACATGCAAGATGAATTTCAAATTTTTTAATAATTTTTTCATATGACTAAAATTGATATATCTTAACATCTGTACGGTTGGATCGTCGAAAAAATCATTTTAAATATTAATTTTGTCAATCGGGAACGAGTCTCGTTGTCGGGAGGGGTACATTAACTGGATTTTTCTAATCCTGACATGCAAGATGAATTTCAAATTTTTTAATAATTTTTTCATATGACTAAAATTGATATATCTTAACATCTGTACGGTTGGATCGTCGAAAAAAATCATTTAAATATTAATCTTGTCAATCGGGAACGAGTCTCGTTGTCGGGAGGGGTTCATTAACTGGATTTTTCTAATCCTGACATGCAAGATGAATTTCAAATTTTTAATAATTTTTTCATATGACTAAAATTGATATATCTTAACATCCGTACGGTTGGATCGTCGAAAAAATCATTTTAAATTTTAATCTTGTCAATCGGGATCGAGTCTCGTTGTCGGGAGGGGTTCATTAAACTCTGGAATTTTCTAATCCTGAAAATGACAAGATGAATTTAAATTTTTAATAATGTTTTTCATTGATACTAAAAATGGATATATCTTAACATCCGTACGGTTGGGATCGTATCGAAAAAAATCCTTGTTAAATACATTAATCTTAGTCAATCGGGATCGATTCTCGTTGTCGGGAGGGTACATTCACTGGAATTTTTCGATCCCTAACTGCAAGATGAATTTCAAATTTTTGAATAATTTTTTACATATGACGGTAAAATTGGATATATCTTAAACATCCCGTACACCGGTTGGAATCAGTGCAAAAAATCATTTTAAAATATTATTCTTGTCAATCGGGAATCGAGTGTCCCGTTGTCCGGGATAGGGTATCATTAACTGGATTTTCTCATCCTGACATGCAAGATGAATTTTCAAAATTTTTTAATAATTTCATATGACTAAAATTGATAATCTTAACATCCGTAGGTTTGGATCGTCGAAAAAATCATTTTAAAATTAATCTTGTCAATGGAACGAGTCTCGTT
>NW_027419365.1:0-8344 GCF_009905375.1 Apium graveolens
CTTAGACTCTAACGCTTGTTTTGCGCTCACTGATTCGCTTAAGTCACTCGGGTACCCTCGGCTCCACTATTTTAATAATTTAACCTTTACGAGTTTTAAAGCGATTCCTTCGCGAGTGTCTTACCAACTGCCTAACACTCTTACCATTGTTTCATACATTAATTAACCCTTTTTGGTCTTTAACCTATGTTTCAAAGTAAGGCGAGGGGAAAAGTTTCATTCGCGAAACACCGTTACTTGAAACGGTCGTTTCTCCTAAACCGTGCATCGGAATCGAACGAACTACATATCAAAACGAAGCTCGTAACATGAGATATCTAAATATGGCAGTGGTCATAATCTAGCAGGGGGTTATCGGGTCCTAATGTTATGCACAAAAACAGTCCAAAGAAAATCGGACGTTACGACGGCTATATTTACGCGATTACCAATATTTAAACTACTCCAATTAACCACCAACCAACTCATAACCATCAATACAACAAAACTTCACCTAAACCATACCACATCAGTACATAATCTCCAAGGTTTTCAACTCAAACAACCACAATCAAGACCTATGAACTATAATCAAGCTTCAATTACCAAAAACACTTCCAAATCAAACCAAACTACTAATAATCACAATCCATGCTTCTCATTTCACAACATCAACCATTAAACTTACTAACAAATAAAGTAAAGGCTAGGGTTTGAAGTTTATACCTTCCTTGGGAGGTGTTAAGTTGCTAGGAAGCCTTAGGGAGCCTCCTACAAGCTTGATCTTTCCAAAGAAATCAAGAACACAAAGTTAGGCTTTGAAGTTTCTAAAAGTACGATTTAAAGAACTGTAAAAATGAGGGTCTTACCATGATTATTTGGACGAGACATGTGAACAAGAGTTGTAGGCCATCTCAATACCTTTCCAATGAGATATAGAACACAATATTTGAGTGAGAAATGAAGGAGATACAGCAGTTTTAGTGTTCTGGTTCTGTTTTGGCCGAGAGCATGAAGAACAATGCCTTGGTTTCTTTTTGATTTTGATGAAAAATGATTTGCTTGGCTTGGTTGGTTTGATTTTTGTGTTTGTTTTAGTAAATTACCTAGTTGCCCTTGATTTTGTGTGGTTAAAAAGCCACCATCTCCTTCCTTCCCATGTCATGCTTGTGTCATCCTCATGATTAGAGCCGGCCACACGAACGGTCTGTGCGGTCCGTGCCGAATTTTTAACGGGCCGGTTTACTTACAACATAATTCGTGAACGGCCCGTGTAATTAAAACGGTCCGTGCCGTGCCGAGCGGTTATTTAAAGGTCCAACCCGTGTACGGCCCGCGAATCAGGCGAGCTACACGGTTCCACGGTTCAGCGAATATCAGACGAATAAGCCTTTTGGTTTGCATAGTGTAATTGGTTTACAAACTGTATGTACAATATATACATACAGTCATCCTCTCTCTCTCTCTTACATATTCATAGGTATATAAATTCCCCACAAATGGAAAGGAAAAGGTAAAACAATATAGCAGAGAGGGAGAGTAGCTTTTGTCAGAAAAGTTGGAGAAAAGCTCAGCCAAATTACCCAATAATATCTCTGCAGCCAAGTCTTGTGTGAGTGAGAGAAAAGGAAACACACACAGAGGGAGGGAGAGAGAGTCTTCGCCTTCGCGAGAGAGAGAGGACTACCGACACCACTATGAACCGCGAATAACCGCGAATCAGGCGAATCACTTGGCGGTTTGCGGGCCGAATAACCGCAGTTAGCGATCCGAATAACCGGTTTAAATATTACTTATTCAGCTTCGGTTTTGGCGAACGGTTCCGGGCCGGTTCCGGGCCGGTTACGATTTTAAATATTGTAATTCGTGTTCGGCTCGTCTGCATAGACGGTTAGTGCCGAATATTAAACCGGCACGTCACGGGGCGAGTTTCACGAATTTCAGGCGAGCCGAATTACGTCCGGGCCGAGCCAAACCGCTCGTTTGGCCGGCTCTACTCATGATGGCATCCCCTCCTTGTCCTCTTCTCATTGGTTGGGTGACATCATCCTCTCTAATCCCTTTGATTAACTTCCTAATTGTTTGCCTAATGACCGCTGATCTGTTATACTGTTCGCTTAACTTTCGTTTTCGTTTATCGTTTGGGGATCATACCCGGGATCTTATTACTTAGGTTCCCTTAACCTTTCTCAATACATTATATTCCTTTTTATGATCCTCTATTATAATCCTTTAATTTAAATCCTTTTATCCTGCTACCTTATACTCAATTCTTTCCGTATCTATTGGATTTCCGGGAAAAAGCAAAGTGTTCGGATTTGGATTCTGACGATCTTTACATACACTTATATCCCATATAAAGTACTAATAAAATCTCAGAATATCCATATCAGAACCCCTACATAGTGTGGCATGAAAAGTTTTCTCATTCAGCAAAAACACTATTTATAAGGGTTTCAAAAATTTCCCAAAAATTGGGGTTATTACAATCATACTGGTGAGTGTAAAGGGAAGCCTGTAACCTGTTTTAAGTGCGGTCGGGAAGGCCACTACTCAAATAAGTGCCCATCATCAACCCCTGCCGTCATTCCAACCGCCACTTATCATCAGTGCGGACGCCCAGGTCATTGGAAAGGGAATGCCCAATGAACAAACCAGCAGCTTCGGGAGCAAGCAGGGCTGCTTCTAATAAGCCACCTACTGCGAGGACTTTCAACATGACAGTCCAGGATGCTATGAAAGATTCAGATGTGATAGCAGGTACCCTTTCTCTAAATTCAGTCAGTGCAAATGTTTTATTTGATTCGGGAGCAACTAAATCTTTTATATCAAAGGACCTTGCGCGTAAGTTAAGACTTAAGGCTGAACCCTTGATAGAACCCTTACAAGTAGAAATAGCCAATCATGAAATTATTCCTGTTAACCAGATTCACCCCGCCTGTGAGATAGGCATAGGGGAGCAATCTTTCAGTGTTGATCTGATTCCTTTTAAATTAGGGGAGTTTGATGTGATTTTGGGAATGGACTGGCTATCTAGCAACGATGCTCAGATAGACTGTAAAGGGAAGAAAGTTAAGTTAAATATCCCGGGAAGAAAGAAGTTATATTTAGAGGAAAGAGGCAGACGCAGAAATTTTTGACTATGGCCCAGGCCAAAAGGATGCTACGAAAAGGAAGTGAGGCTTACCTAGCCTATGTGGTGGACACGCAGAAGGAGGTGCCCAACTTACAAGATATTCCAGTAGTCAACGAATTTGAAGATGTATTCCCACAAGACCTTCCGGGATTACCACCCGATAGAGTGATTGAATTTGCTATTGAGTTGGCCCCAGGGACGGCGCCAGTTTCAAAAGCACCTTACCGGTTAGCCCCGTTAGAAATGAAGGAATTAGCTATCCAATTGCAGGAACTCTTGGATAAGGGTATGATAAGACCCAGTGTGTCTCCGTGGGGAGCACCATTTATTTGTTAAGAAGAAAGATGGGAGCATGAGGTTGTGCATAGACTATCGAGAGTTGAACAAGCTAACCATAAAGAACAGGTACCCATTGCCTAGAATAGACGATCTGTTCGACCAGCTAAAGGATGCTGTTTATTTTTCCAAGATCGACCTGAGAACTGGATATCACCAACTAAAGATTAAACCCGAAGATATTTCCAAGACAGCGTTCCGTACCAGGTATGGGCATTATGAGTTCTTGGTAATGTCCTTTGGATTAACCAACGCCCCAGCGGCTTTCATGGATTTAATGAATAGAGTATTTAAGAAGTACTTGGACAAGTGTGTGATAGTTTTATCGATGATATTTTGATCTACTCAAGGACTGAGGCAGAACATGCAGAGCATTTGAGGATAGCTCTAGGAATACTCAGAGAGGAGCAGTTATATGCCAAATTCTCGAAGTGTGAATTCTGGCGGAATGAAGTACAGTTTTTAGGACATGTGATCAATAAAGAAGGAGTATTGGTCGACCCCTCCAAGATAGAGGCGGTCTCAAATTGGGAAAGGCCAACCACACCCACAGAGGTAAGGAGTTTCATAGGATTGGCCGGCTACTATCGTAGATTTGTCAGGACTTTGCGAAGATCGCAGCCCCTTTGACACGACTTACTCGTAAGACAGAGAAGTTTGAATGGACGGAGAAATGCGAGAACAGTTTTCAGGAATTAAAGAAAAGGTTGATAACGGCTCCGGTATTGGCATTGCCGGACGGAAAAGGAGATTTTGTGATATATAGTGACGCGTCGCACAAAGGATTAGGATGTGTGCTTATGCAGCACGGTAAAGTTATTGCGTATGCGTCGAGACAACTGAAGGAATACGAGGTTAGATATCCTACTCATGACCTTGAGCTCGCGGCAATAGTATTTGCTTTAAAAATTTGGAGGCACTACTTGTATGGAGAGAAGTGCGAGATTTTCACAGACCATAAGAGCCTCAAGTACATATTTACGCAGAAAGAGCTCAACATGCGCCAGAGGAGATGGTTAGAACTAATCAAGGACTATGATTGTGAGATTCTCTATCATCCAGGGAAAGCCAATGTGGTGGCTGATGCCCTTAGTAGAAAGGAAAGACTCAGAATGATAACGACTTCGGAAGAGTTGATAAGGGATTTTGAGAGAATGGAAATAGAAGTAAAGGTAACCGGAACCGGAACTGAAAAGCTTTTTGAGATCTCAATGCAGCCAGAGTTATTGGAAAAGATCAGATTGTGCCAGGAGAAAATAATGAATGAAGGCAGAGAGTCAATGACTGGAGAGGAGATCCATACTGAGAAAGATGATAAAGGGATAATGAGGTACTCCTACCGAATTTGGGTTCCGAATGTTCAAGAACTTAAAGATGAGATTTTGGATGAAAGCCATAGTTCAAGGTATTCCATTCACCCGGGAAGTACCAAGATGTATAGGGATTTGAAGGAATATTACTGGTGGCCCAACATGAAGAGGGACGTAGCAGAATGGGTAAACAAGTGTTTGACTTGCCAAAGAGTAAAGGCAGAGCACCAGAGACCCAGTGGACTTTTGCGACCCCTGGAGATTCCCGAATGGAAATGGGAACAGATAGCGATGGATTTTGTTGTAGGCTTGCCAAGGACGAAAGCCAATCACGACGCCATTTGGGTAATTATAGACCGACTGACAAAGTCAGCTCATTTCATTCCTATCAATGAGAGATACACAGTCGATAGACTGGTGGACATTTACCTTAAGGAAATAGTGACGCGACATGGAGTCCCAGCGTCCATTGTCTCAGACCGAGACCCCAGGTTCAACTCCAGATTTTGGAGGAGCTTTCAGGATGTGCGGGGACCAAGTTAAATATGAGTACCGCGTACCATCCCCACGGATGGACAGAGTGAAAGGACCATCCAGACACTAGAGGATATGTTGAGAGTCTGTGCAATAGACCTTAAAGGAAGTTGGGATGATCACTTGCCGTTGATCGAGTTTTCTTATAACAATAGCTTTCATGCTAGCATCGGAATGCCGCCTTATGAGGCCCTGTACGGAAGAAGGTGTCGATCTCCCTTATACTGGGATGAAGTAGGAGAGCGGAAGATGCTCGGACCCGAAGTGGTCCAAAGGACCAAAGATATAGTGGATCTTATCAGAGGGCGACTTGTAGCAGCCCAAGACAGACAGAAGAAATATGCAGACCTAGCCCGAAAGGACAAGGAATATGAAGTAGGGGACTTAGTACTGTTGAAAGTATCCCCTTGGAAGGGATTAATGAGGTTCGGAAAGAAAGGAAAACTAAGCCCAAGATACATTGGACCTTTTGAGATATTAAGACGGATTGGAAAGTTAGCTTACGAGCTAGCCCTACCCCCTAATTTGCAACAAGTTCATAATGTGTTCCATGTGTCATGTCAATGCTAAGGAGGTATCATCGGGATGCCAGCACATAGTGGAGTACGAGCAGGTGGATATGCAGCCAGATCTAACTTACGTGGAGAAGCCAGTAAGGATTATGGATAAGAAGGAGCAGGTGCTTCGGAACAAAGTGATCAAGCTAGTCAGAGTACTATGGCAGAATCATAATGTGGAAGAATCAACTTGGGAACTAGAGAGCACAATGCTAGAAAAGTACCCCCATTTGTTTTCTGTTTGATTCCGGGACGGAATCCTTTTAAGGAGGGGAGACTGTAATAACCCCAAAATTTTCAACTTTTTGTAACCCTTGTGAATAGTGTTTTAGCTGAATGAGAAAACTTTTCACGCCACACTATGTAGGGGTTCTGTTATGGATATTCTGGGATATTATTAGTACTCTATGAAGTATATAAGTGTATGTAAAGATCGTCAGAATCCAATTCCGAACACTTTGGTTTTTCCCGGAAATCCACAAGATACGGAGAGAATTGAGTATAAGGTAACAGGATAAAAAGGATTTAAATTAAAGGATTATAATAGAGGATCATAAAAAGGAATATAATGTATTGAGAAAGGTTAAGGGAACCTAAGTAATAAGATCCCGGGTATGATCCTTCAAACGATAAACGAGAACGAAAGTTAAGCGAACCGTATAACAGATCAGCGGTCATTAGGCAAACGATTAGGAAGTTAATCAAAGGGATTAGTGGGAATGATGTCATCCAACCAATAGAAAGAGGACAAGGAAGGGAGGATGACATCATGAGGATGACAAGCATGACATGGGAAGGAAGGAGGTGTGGTATGTAACCACACAATTCAAGGGCAAGAAGGTAATTGACTAAATCAAACAAAAACAAGTCAACCAAGCCAAGTAAAATCATTTCATCAAAAATAAAAAAGCAACCAAGGCTTGTTCTTAGCTCTCGGCTTTTAGCATTTTAAAGGCAAAGAATTCAAAACTCAAGATCCAAGCTCCTAAATTGGTAAGATAATTCCCTAATCATCTTCATGCTTAGTTAGGACTATATCATGAGTTTAAGCCATTAATTCCTTTCTCAATCTTCTTCATTTAATCAAAGAAGAGACAATGAATAGTGTTTTCAAGTTTTTAACTTGAATTTTTCTTGTTTTTCTTGAAGATCCAAGCATTCTTAAGACTTCTCAAAGCTTCTTAAGGCTTCCTAGCTCCACCCACCACTTCAAGGAAGGTATACCATCTCCAAACCCTAGATTCCTATATATTATAAGATGATTTTGATTAGTAGGATGATTGTAGCTTGTTGTGATTTAGAGTTTGGGATTTGGAATGGTAGTGAAATGGAATGGTAATGTTGTGGTTTTGATTTAAAGAACTTAAGTATGATTAAAGTTAAGTTTAGCATAAGTATGAATGATTAAATTGAATTGGTTGGGGTTGTTATGATGTGATAAGGATGGATGTTGGTTGTATGTTGGATTTGAGGTTGGTTTGTGGTTGGTTTTGAATGGTTTAAAATTTGGAAATCGCGTAAACATAGCCGTCGTAACGTCCGATTTTCTTTGGACTGTTTTGTGCATAGCATTAGGACCGAGAACCCCCTGCTAGATTATGACCACTGCCATGTTTAGATAGCTCATGTTACGAGCTTCGTTTTGATATGTAGTTCGTTCGATTCCGATGCACGGTTTAGGAGAAACGACCGTTTCAAGTAACGGCGTTTCGCGAACGAAACTTTTTCCCTCGCCTTACTTTGAAACATAGGTTAAAGACCAAAAAGGGTTAATTAATGTATGAAACATTTATGGTAAGTGTGTTAGGCAGTTGGTAAGACACTCGCGAAGGAATCGCTTTAAAACTCGTAAAGGTTAAATTATTAAAAATGGTGGAGCCGAGGGTACCCGAGTGACTTAAGCAAATCAGTGAGCGCAAAACAAGCGTTAGAGTCTAAGTTAGTTAAAGTATAGATTTACAAGTGATTTGGTTTAATTCCAACTTACTTGTTGTTTATAGGTTACCAGACTCGTCCGAGCCTTTCTCACCCCAAGTCGCTCAGGCAAGTATTCTATCCGTTATACTGTTGTTGTGATGTATACATTTGTATATGCATGATCTTGCGATAAATGCATTGGTTATTAGCAAATTCTTGCGATATATTGTAGCATGTGATATGGTATATATGCATGCCTGTTTCATATTCTTGAAATATATATCTGTTGGTTCAGTTGATAATACCTATGCTAGAGGATAGCGGTAACTGCATATACCCTTAGTATAGGGACCCAAAGGTGAAAATATTTTCTAAAACCGGGAGTCGAGGATCCCGAGTAGATTTTGTATATATGGATATGGATATATATATATATATTATATATATATATGGTATAGTTTTCAAACTATTAATCGAATAAGGTTTATTCGAACTTTAACTTTATTTATTATTGAATATTATTTCGAATATTATTCGAGCGTATGACTTTATATTGAATATTATTGAATATTATT
>NW_027419366.1:0-62900 GCF_009905375.1 Apium graveolens
TCTAGTTAAGCGACCAAGTGACTTAAGTTGTGAGTCGAGATCATCCAAGCCTAGTGTTGCATTATGGTGTATGTGGTATTATTTGGTATTAAAATATGATATGTGAGTATATGTGGCTATGTGTGCAATTATATTTTAAGGTGAATATAAATTAAGTGCATATAGGCCTAATGCCATCCGTGTTTAAATTCGGGTTGTAAATAGGTTAAGTTGGTGAGAATATATTATAATGAGGATTATTATTATGTAGGATCTCGAGATGAGGTAAACTTGCCATAAAGGTCGAGTGAAGCTTCCAGTTGCTCCTACCAGTCAGACCAGACCACCTTCCTCAAGGCAGTGATTCAACTTGTCTTTCGTATTCACTGCAAATAGCTCATATATATTGATGCAACTATCCTGAGTCATTTTGATATATTTAAATCAAGCGTATCTTATGTTTATCTTTGAATCATATAGAAATGATATGAACCCTCGAGTACGTATTGCAAGTAGTTCAAAAGTCTTATCATGATAGTATATTAAAGTAATTTGAATGCCATGATAAAATAATTGTTATAGCACTTGGTTGATCCTCTTGATTACCATGCTAATGATTCCTAAGTATTGATATCTCATCCTGATACTTGAACCCCTATAGAACCTTACCTTGATACCTGAAAGCCAGATATTTATCAAAGTTGTTCCTCATTGATTGATACCCCTCTTTCTTATCCTAAAGCTTGACAATTCTGATATATCTGAGTTAAAGATCATTTCTTCATACCTTAACACCCTTAGTATTCATGATGCTTATCTTCTTGATGATCTAGCACTTGCACCTTGACGAGAAACCATTGCTTTAAGCCCAGTTTGGCATTACCCCTTCATAATATCCAATAGCCTCACTAAATTTCCTTGTCCAAGTTTTGATATATGAAAACCTTTCAGTCACCCTAATATAGTAAAGTTTAGTGGATCATGGCCCTGAGATTTAGTACCATATTTCCCGTGTTTCGAGTTGATCTATAATCCCTTGATAAAAATGTTTGCGGTTAAAAGAGATTTTGTCATAAATTGGCTTCGATTTTTAAAATGATTAAAATGTGGATTTTCAGTCCCAAAGGGGGATAAATGTTTTCTCTGAATAGTGGATCTGAACTAAGACGCGAGTCTTTTCCACACTTATATTAGGCTTAAAAGTTGCCTAGGGATCCCATTAATGTTTTAGAACCCAGCGAGGTTCGGGATTACTTCGCGGCTGATCACCGGCTGTAATCCGTAGTGTCATAAAATGATTTTATTAAGAATGATTTTGAAATTGTTTTGATACAAGCAAAATGATGCCATCACCCAAAATTTTATCTCTCGTTATCATTGGTTATGTCTTCCCATTACCATTCTTTAATGTATATCTCGATTTATGTTTTGTATCGTACTGTTTAGCACTTGTTGAGCATTTGGCTCACTCCTTGCTTTACCCTGATATTACGGCTAGCAGCTATGGTTAGATTCAAGCAGACCGCCCGTAAGACCTGTGATGCTGATGCTTATGTTCGAGCTCAGGTAGAATAAGAGATAGTAGTTTGTGTGAGGACTCGATATTAAAATCAGTTGTAATAGATGGTAGTGTTGGGCTGTTCTAAACCCTAAACTGTAAGATCTTGGATTTGGTTATGTTTACTTCTTTTAAAATGTTGTAATAGTTATATTTAAATTATTGTAAAGTTGGGGTGTGACAAATTTTGTCCAAAGACTAAAATTTAATGTTACGCTAGGTATCTTGTGATGGTGTTGCCAATATTTAAAATTTATCACATTATTGTATATACTAATTTTGAGCATTATGTTGTGTATTTGTTTTCTATTACAGTTACCGCTTCTGTTAATTCTGCTTCCGCTCAGTTGAGCATGATTCCAATGTTGAATGGGACAAACTATGTCACATGGAAAGAGAATGTTGAGATCATTCTTGGTTGTATGGATCTCGACCTTGCGCTAAGGAAGAGCAATCAGTTCCCACTACGGATGATCCCAAGACAGATCAAATTGAGAAATGGGAACATTCTAATCACATGTGTCTGGCGATCATGAAGCGAATGATTCCAACTGGCTTTCGGAGCTCTATTGCTGAGAGTACAAGTGCCAAGAAGTTCCTCTCCAAGATTGAGCATATTTTGCTAAGAATGAGAAAGCGGAAACGAGTAATCTTATGTCAAAACTCATTGTAATAACCCCCAAAATTTTCAACTTTTTTGTAACCCTTGTGAATAGTGTTTTTGCTGAATGAGAGAACTTTTCATGCCACACTATGTAGGGTTCTATTATGGATATTCTGAGATTTTATTAGTACTCTATATGGTATATGAGTGTATGTAAAGATCGTCAGAATCCAATTCCGAACACTTTGATTTTTCCCGGAAATACACTAGATACGGAGAATTGAGTATAAGGTAACAGGATAAAAAGGATTTAAATTAAAGGATTATAAGAGGATCATAAAAAGGAATATAATGTATTGAGAAAGGTTATGGGAACCTAAGTAATAAGATCCCGGGTATGATCCTTCAAACGATAAACGAAAAGAAAGTTAAGCGAACCGTATAACAGATCAGCGGTCATTAGGCAAACAATTAGGAAGTTAATCAAAGGATTAGAGAGAGTGATGTCACCCAACCAATGAGAAGAGGACAAGGAGGGAAAGATGACATCACAACATGACATAGGCATGACATGGGAAGGAAGGAATGTGGTGGATTTTTAACCACACAAAATCAAGGTTAAATTGGTAATTAACCAAAAACAAAACAAAACCAAATCAACCAAGCCAAATAATTCATTCTTCATCAAAATCAAAAAGAAACCAAGGCATTGCTCTTCATTTGCTCTCGGCTTTTTGACATTTTAAAGGCAAGAAATTTCAAAATCAAAGATCCAAGCTTCCTAAATTGGTGAGTTAATTCCCTAATCATCCTTATGCATAGTTAGGGCTATATCATGAGTTTAAGCCATCAATTCTTTCTCAATCTTCTTCATTAAATCAATGAAGAAGACAATGAATAGTGTTTTCAAGTTTTTAACTTGAATTTTTCTTGTTTTCCTTTAAGATCCAAGCATTCCTAAGACTTCTCAAAGCTTCTTAAGGCTTCCTAGCTCCCTCCCACCACTTCAAGGAAGGTATATCATCTCCAAACCCTAGATTCCTATGTTTAATAAGATGATTTTGATTATTATGGTGATATTGTAGCTTAATGTTTGTGGTTTAGAGTTTGGGTTGAAGTGGTATTGAAATGAATGGTAAATCTTGTTGTTTTGATTAAAAGAACTTAAGTATAGTTAAAGTTAAGCTTAGGCATAAGTATAAAGTTGGAATTGAATTGATTGGGGCTGTTATGATGTGATAAGGATGGATGTGGTTGTGTGTTTGATTTGAGGTTGAATTGTGGTTGGTTTTGAATGGTTTAAAATTGGGAAATCGCGTAAACATAGCTGTCGTAACGTCCGATTTTCTTTAGACTGTTTTTGTGCATAACATTAGGACCCGAGAACCCCCTCTAGATTATGACCATTTCCATTTCTAGATAGCTCGTGTTACGAGCTTCGTTTTGATATGTAGTTCGTTCGATTCCGATGCACGGTTTAGGAGAAACGACCGTTTCAAGTAACGGCGTTTCGCGAACGAAACTTTTCCCCTCGCCTTACTTTGAAACATAGGTTTAAAGACCAAAAAGGGGTAATTAATGTATGAAACATTTATGGTAAGTGTGTTAGGCAGTTGGTAAGACACTCGCGAAGGAATCACCTTAAAACTCGTAAAGGCTAAATTATTAAAAATGGTGGAGCCGAGGGTACCCGAGTGACTTAAGAGAATCAATAAGCGCAAAACAAGCGTTAGAGTCTAAGTAGTTAAAGTATAGATTTACAAGTGACTTTGGTTTAATTCCAACTTACTTGTGGTTTATAGGTTACCAGACTCGTCCCGAGCCTTTTATCACCCCAAGTCGCTCAGGCAAGTTTTCTACCCGTTATACTGTTGTTGTGATGTATTTGTGTATGCATGATCTTGCGTAATGCATATTTGTTATAGCAAATTCTTGCGATATATTGTAGCATGTTATATGGTACATATGCATGCCTGTTTCGTATTCTTGCCATATATATCTGTTGGTTCAGTTGATAATACCTATGCTAGAGGATAGCGGTAATTTGCATATACCCTTATTATAGGGACCCAAAATGAAAATATTTTCTAAAACCGGGAGTCGAGGATCCCGAGTAGATTTTATATATATATATATTTATTATATATATATGGTTATAGTTTTCAAAACTATTAATCGAATAAGGTTTATTCGATAACTTTATTTTATTATTGAATATTATTTCGAATATTCTTCGAGGGCTTATGACTCCTTTATATTATTATGATATTACTTGATATTCATTTGAGGATGTATGACTCCTTTTTTATTTAATGAATATTATTATAATATTCATTTGAGGTATTATGACTCCGCTTATTACTTAAATATATTCTTTATTTCTATTAAGAATAAGGTGTCAATAATCAAACTTATTTTCGATTATTCAAATAAAGATAGTACTTTCGATAACGTATATCTTTGGTTATTTAATACTCAGTTTCAAGTATAAGTTTTAATACTTCTACTTCGATTATTTTTATAAGGATTATCTTTATGAGAATATTATTTGAATAATAATATTCAGACATTTTCTAAAATATTGGGACTGATTTACTCATTAATCAGCATTACTCCAAACACTCTTTAAAGTGTTTTCGAGTCTTCAAAATGATTTTTAACAGTTAGAGCGGATCCCAAAACTCATTTTTTATATTTAATGATCTTCCTTTAAAAAGGGGATTTAATACTCGCTCAAACCTGAGGGATCCGGCTCTATGGTGTATTTTATATTCGCAACAAGGTTGCAGTTTTGGTAACGAATTGATTACTTACCCAACGTTCGGGAAGTAAGTCCATCTATTGAGTCGCATAAGCAACATGGGCTCAGTGGGCGTTCCATGATAGTGTAAGGTGGCTCAGTGGGAGTCCATCAAATGCATAAGTGGCTGAGTGGCAGTCCAACATAAGGTCCTATTGTCGGACCAGGGTGATGACCAGTGGGGAATTCGTCCATCTACTAGTAGAAAAGGTTACTTATGGTATCTTTGCCTGATCAGCAAGATATCTGGTTTATGCCAAAATTCTTTTCCTTTCCAAATTTATTGGATATTGCAATTCTGTTCATACTTTACATGACAGAGGTTTTCAGGAAATGTATAAAGAAGATGTATATGTGGATATATATATATCAGAACTTAATGAAGTATATCATAACTTCATTTCCTTTAATAATATTTCAAGATTTAATCTATTCAAATCTTGTCTGGTAGTTTCATCTATGTGATGAACTGTTGAAAGCTCATATACTTGAACAGTGGTAGTTCAACTAGCTTTTATAAATGATATAAGTGTAGTGAAGTATTTGGTAACTTCATCCCTTGTTTTTTTACTTATATCTAGTAAGTAATTATCTTACACATGATAAAAGATTCTAGTAAGTATCCATTTAGATACTTATATTATTGTTATCACTATATATTATCTTGCGAGCTGTAAGGCTCACTCTTGCTTTATTTCTTCATCACACAACAAACAGTTAGGAAAGATGGCCAGACTCCAGCAGACCCAGCGCAAGCGCGTGGGAAGCGTCCCGCGTCTTCCCGATGATGTTGTAGCTGTTATAGCTGGCAGAGGTAGATCTATTGGTAGACCAGACACTCTACTTTTGAGAATCAAATTATGTATAATTATAACTTGTGGCAGATAATGGCAATTAACTGTAAATTATCAAGTAATCATTTTGGGTTGTAATAACTTTCAAATTGTGGATTCAAAGACTTGTACTTATTTCAATTTCATCTCTGAGACTATAACGGGTTGTGGTGTGTGTTAGTGTGGGGTCACAGCATAAGGTTATTTATTATTAATTAAGTGAAGTGATATTGTGGAAAGAAAGACCGTGACGACCCGGATCCCCGACCCCGGATCTGGGGGTGTTACAGAAATGGTATCAGAGCTAAGCGTTATAAACCTCAGAGATGATGCGACGATATAATAACAAACTCACAAAGATAATAAGAACTCTTTCCAAGTTCATGGTCGGACTACTTAAAGTAGTGCTGACAGTTAAAACCCTTACGGGAACCCTTATAAGTATCATGATAGTAACTTAGCTCGTTTAATGTGTAGGCGCCTGAGATAGAGGACCCTGAGATGTTCGAGCGTGAGCATGATGAGGCACTGCTAGATGTTGAGGATCAGGAGGAGCCTGAGATGGAGGAGGATGAGGAGGACCCCTCAGAGGAGTCAGAGACGGAGGTCATTGCTATTTCAGATGAGGAGGACCCGGATTAGGTCCCAGTAGCTGAGGAGCGTGTTGGACCTATGGTAGTGTATGCTGGTACCCCTTTACCACCACTTCCGGTGGTCAGAGCCCCTACCCCTCCACCACTATCTTGGATTCCCGATGATGACAGCTCAGAGACCCATACTTCCGAGCCTAGGCAGATCGAGGAGGCACCCTCAGCGGCTCCGGATTCACCACCTCTTGACCCTTCCCACAGGCAGTCTTCGTTAGCTCATGGATATGTTCAGGATGTTCTGAGGACCCGAGTGGCTGTTACCGAGGCCCGACTGGATGAGGCCAGGAGGGAGTTGGATGCGGAGAGGGCGGGTAGGCGTACCCGAGCTTATGAGACTAGGGCTTCTATACCCCGATCCTTGAGGAGGGAGCTTACGGGGATAGAGCTCACGTCCCGAGCGAGACTCAGATCTCTCCAGGGGGACAGGCATGGTAGGATCTCCAGGCGGCAGGCCGACTAATCTTCCGTCGTGCGATGGAAAGGGTATGGGAGCTGACCCGCTCCGGTGTATGATTCAGGACTGACGATGGAATAGTCTAGTTGTCTAGTTAGCCGAGGCCTTAGTAAGAGCCAATTTTCCGGGATAGTTAACTTGTATATAGCATCCCTTTTCTGACTAGACAGATAGACTCTTGTGTATCACTTTTTGGGACAGATGGCGGTAGCACTGTTGTACTTTTTGACCAGATCAAACTATGTATTTCTCGTATTATGTATATATTTGTTTCGTTTCGGTTCAGTTCCTTAGTGACGAGATCACTGTTTTATCATTATTATTACTGCACTTCGTATTAGAACTGTCATAAAATAATAGAATTACGATATACGTTCTCCCCATTATGAAGCTGTGCAAGGCACAATGTTGTATATGATTGTGACCTAACGTTGAATTTCCCATAATTTTTTTTATTATTATCAGAATCATGCCGCCAAGAAAGATTGGAACTAGGGCGAACCCTGGATCTGAGGACCAGGGAAGCCATAACCAGGATGATAGGAACCAGGAACATAGTGAAGAGGAAGATGAGGATTATGTGGAACAGGATGACTCCCTGTATGAAGAGGAAGAGGAAACATATGATGTTGAGGGATTTGAGATAGAGGCTGAAGAAGGAGAAACTGAGGTTGAGCAACCAGTACCAAACCCAGGCATGGATCCCATGGGCAAGTTCATGCAACTCCGTAAGGAAGAATTTGGAACGTCAACCCAACCCACCCCCTCAAGGAAATAACAATACTGTGGAAAACTCTTTCAGGGCTTTTAAGTCCCTTAAGCCCCCTGAGTTCCACGGATCAGCCGACCCAGTTGAGGCAAGGGCATGGTTAAAGGAAATGGAGAAATCCTTTGAGATTTTGAGTACCGATGAGGCACAAAAGACTGTATTTGCTACCTACCTTCTGAAAGGAGAAGCTAACTACTGGTGGGAGGCCAAGAAAAACATGGAGACAGATGCTATTATAAACTGGGAGAGATTTAGTCAGTTGTTTCTGGGAAAGTATTTCCCGAGGTTTATGGAAAACCAGATGGAGCTCAAGTTCTTGGAGCTAAAGCAGAATAATTTATCGGTAGCAGAGTACCAAGCGAAATTTACTGAGTTATCAAGGTTTGTGCCGGAATTTGTGAGCACCGAGGAAAAGAAAGCTAGGAGGTTTCAACAGGGACTGAAACCGTGGATTCAGAATAGGGTGGCAATCCTTGAGCTTACGGACTATGCCACTCTGGTGCAAAAGGCAACGATTGTAGAAGTCGGAAGTGAACAGATGCAGAAGAAAGAGAGAAGAAAGGAATAAAGAGGAAAAGTATGAGCATGGGTGGAGGTTTCGCAGGAAGGAGCTTCCCAACTAGATTTAATCGAGGAGCAGTGTCCCTACCAGGAAGGAACACTGGGTTTAAGCGGCCAATGAGTGTGAGTGTGAGCCAGGGCGGCCAGAAGTCAAGAATGTCCTATCCCAACCAGTCTCGACCCCCATTGCCAGCCTGTAATATATGTGGAAGGAATCACACTGGGGAGTGTAAAGGAAAGCCAGTAACCTGCTTTAAGTGCGGTCGGGAAGGTCACTATTCAACTAAGTGCCCATCATTAACCCCTGCCGTCATTCCAACCACCACTTGTCATCAGTGTGGACGCCCAGGTCATTGGAAGAGGGAATGCCCAATGAACAAACCAGCAGCTTCGGGAGCAAGCAGGGTTGCTTCTAATAAGCCACCTACTGCAAGGACTTTCAACATGACAGTCCAGGATGCTATGAAAGATTCAGATGTGATAGCAGGTACCCTTTCTCTAAATTCAGTCAGTGCAAACGTTTTATTTGATTCGGGAGCAACTAAATCTTTTATATCAAAGGACCTTGCGCGTAAGTTAAGACTTAAGGCTGAACCCTTGATAGAACCCTTACAAGTAGAAATAGCCAATCATGAAATTATTCCTGTTAACCAGATTCACCCCGCCTGTGAGATAGGCATAGGGGAGCAATCTTTTAGTGTTGATCTGATTCCTTTTAAATTAGGGGAGTTTGATGTAATTTTGGGAATGGACTGGCTATCTAGCAATGATGCTCAGATAGACTATAAAGGGAAGAAAGTTAAGCTAAATATCCCAGGGAAGAAAGAAGTTATATTTAGAGGAAAGAGGCAGACGCAAAAATTTTTGACTATGGCCCAGGCCAGAAGGATGCTACGAAAAGGAAATGAGGCCTACCTAGCCTATGTGGTGGACACGCAGAAGGAGGTGCCCAACTTACAAGATATTCCAGTAGTCAATGAATTTGAAGATGTATTCCCACAAGACCTTCCGGGATTACCACCCGATAGAGTGATTGAATTTGCTATTGAGTTGGCCCCAGGGACGGCGCCAGTTTCAAAAGCACCTTACCGGTTAGCCCCGTTAGAAATGAAGGAATTAGCTATCCAATTGCAGGAACTCTTGGATAAGGGTATGATAAGACCCAGTGTGTCTCCATGGGGAGCACCAGTTTTATTTGTTAAGAAGAAAGATGGGAGCATGAGGCTGTGCATCGACTATCGAGAGTTGAACAAGCTAACCATAAAGAACAGGTACCCATTACCTAGAATAGACGATCTGTTCGACCAGCTAAAGGATGCTGTTTATTTTTCCAAGATCGACCTGAGAACTGGATATCACCAACTAAAGATTAAACCTGAAGATATTTCCAAGACAGCGTTCCGTACCAGATATGGGCATTATGAGTTCTTGGTAATGTCCTTTGGATTAACCAATGCCCTAGCGACTTTCATGGATTTAATGAATAGAGTATTTAAGAAGTACTTGGACAAATGTGTGATAGTTTTTATCGATGATATTTTGATCTACTCAAGGACTGAGACAGAACATGCAGAGCATTTGAGGATAGCTCTAGGAATACTCAGAGAGGAGCAGTTGTATGCCAAATTCTCGAAGTGTGAGTTCTGGCGGAATGAAGTACAGTTTTTAGGACATGTGATCAATAAAGAAGGAGTATTGGTCGACCCCTCCAAGATAGAGGCGGTCTCAAATTGGGAAAGGCCAAAAACACCCACAGAGGTAAGGAGTTTCATAGGATTGGCCGGCTACTATCGTAGATTTGTACAGGACCTTGCGAAGATCGCAGCCCCTTTGACCCGACTTACTCGTAAGACAGAGAAGTTTGAATGGACGGAGAAATGCGAGAACAGTTTTCAGGAATTAAAGAAAAGGTTGATAACGGCTCCGGTGTTGGCATTGCCGGACGGAAAAGGAGATTTTGTGATATATAGTGACGCGTCGCACAAAGGATTAGGATGTGTGCTTATGCAGCACGGTAAAGTAATTACGTATGCGTCGAGACAATTGAAGGAATCCGAGGTTAGATATCCTACTCATGACCTTGAGCTCGCGGCAATAGTATTTGCCTTAAAAATTTGGAGGCACTACTTGTATAGAGAGAAGTGCGAGATTTTCACAGACCATAAAAACCTTAAGTACATATTTACGCAGAAAGAGCTCAACATGCGCCAGAGGAGATGGTTAGAACTAATCAAGGACTATGATTGTGACATTCTCTATCATCCAGGGAAAGCCAATGTGGTGGCTGATGCCCTTAGTAGAAAGGAAAGACTCAGAATGATAACGACTTCGGAAGAATTGATAAGGGATTTTGAGAGAATGGAAATAGAAGTAAAGGTAACCGGAACCGGAACTGAAAAGCTTTTTGAGATCTCAATGCAGCCAGAGTTATTGGAAAAGATCAGATTGTGCCAGGAGAAAATAATGAATGAAGGCAGAGAGTCAATGACTGGAGAGGAGATCCATACTGAGAAAGATGATAAAGGGATAATGAGGTACTCCTACCGGATTTGGGTTCGAATGTTCAAGAGCTTAAAGATGAGATTTTGGATGAAAGCCATAGTTCAAGGTATTCCATTCACCCGGGAAGTACCAAGATGTATAGGGATTTGAAGGAATATTACTGGTGGCCCAACATGAAGAGGGACGTAGCAGAATGGGTAAACAAATGTTTGACTTGCCAAAGGGTAAAAGCAGAGCACCAGAGACCCAGTGGACTCTTACGACCCCTGGAGATTCCCGAATGGAAATGGAAACAGATAGCGATGGATTTTGTTGTAGGCTTGCCAAGGACGAAAGCCAATCACGACGCCATTTGGGTAATTATAGACCGACTGACAAAGTCAGCTCATTTCATTCCTATCAATGAGAGATATACAGTCGATAGACTGGCGGACATTTACCTTAAGGAAATAGTGACGCGACATGGAGTCCCAACGTCCATTATTTCAGACCGAGACCCCAGGTTCAACTCCAGATTTTGGGGGAGCTTTCAGGAATGTGCGGGGACCAAGTTAAATATGAGTACCACGTACCATCCCCAGACGGATGGGCAGAGTGAAAGGACCATCCAAACACTAAAGGATATGTTGAGAGTCTGTGCAATAGACTTTAAAGGGAGTTGGGATGATCACTTGCCGTTGATTGAGTTTTCATATAACAATAGCTTTCATGCTAGCATCGGAATGCCACCTTATGAGGCCCTGTACGGAAGAAGGTGTCGATCTCCCTTATACTGGGATGAAGTGGGGGAGCGGAAGATGCTCAGACCCGAAGTGGTCCAAAGGACCAAAGATATAGTGGATCTTATCAGAGGGCGACTTGTAGCAGCCCAAGACAGACAGAAGAAATACGCAGACCTAGCCCGAAAGGACAAGGAATATGAAGTAGGGGACTTAGTACTGCTAAAGGTATCCCCTTGGAAGGGATTAATGAGGTTCGGAAGGAAAGGAAAACTAAGCCCAAGATACATTGGACCTTTTGAGATATTAAGATGGATTGGAAAGTTAGCTTACGAGCTAGCCTTATCCCCTAACTTGCAACAAGTTCATAATGTGTTCCATGTGTCAATGCTAAGGAAGTATCATCGGGATGCCAGACACATAGTGGAGTACGAGCAGGTGGATATGCAGCCAGATCTAACTTACGTGGAGAAGCCAGTAAGGATTATAGATAAGAAGGAGCAGGTGCTTCGGAACAAAGTGATCAAGCTAGTCAGAGTACTATGGCAGAATCATAATATAGAAGAATCGACTTGGGAACTAGAGAGTACAATGCTAGAAAAGTACCCCCATTTGTTTTCTGTTTGATTCCGGGGCGAAATCCCTTTTAAGGAGGGGAGACTGTAATAACCCCCAAAAATTTCAACTTTTTTGTAACCCTTGTGAATAGTGTTTTTGCTGAATGAGAGAACTTTTCATGCCACACTATGTAGGGGTTCTATTATGGATATTCTGAGATTTTATTAGTACTCTATATGGATATTCTGTGATTTTTTCCCGGAAATACACTAGATACGGAGAGAATTGAGTATAAGGTAACAGGATAAAAACGATTTAAATTAAAGGATTATAATAGAGGATCATAAAAAGGAATATAATGTATTGAGAAAGGTTATGGGAACCTAAGTAATAAGATCCCGGGTATGATCCTTCAAATGATAAACGAAAACGAAAGTTAAGCGAACCGTATAACAGATCAGCGGTCATTAGGCAAACAATTAGGAAGTAATTAAGGAATTAAAGAGAGTGATGTCACCCAACCAATGAGAAGAGGACAAGGAGGGAAAGATGACATCATAACATGACATAGGCATGACATGGGAAGGAAGGAGATGTGGTGGATTTTTAACCACACAAAATCAAGGTTAAATTGGTAATTAACCAAAAACAAAACAAAACCAAATCAACCAAGCCAAATAATTCATTCTTCATCAAAATCAAAAAGAAACCAAGGCATTGCTCTTCATTTGCTCTCGGCTTTTTGACATTCTAAAGGCAAGAAATTTCAAAATCAAAGATCCAAGCTTCCTAAATTGGTGAGTTAATTCCCTAATCATCCTTATGCATAGTTAGGGCTATATCATGAGTTTTAAGCCATCATTCTTTCTCAATCTTCTTCATTAAATCAATGAAGAAGACAATGAATAGTGTTTTCAAGTTTTTAACTTGAAATTTTTTTTGTTTTCCTTTAAGATCCAAGCATTCCTAAGACTTCTCAAAGCTTCTTAAGGCTTCCTAGCTCCTCCCACCACTTCAAGGAAGGTATATCATCTCCAAACCCTAGATTCCTATGTTTAATAAGATGATTTTGATTATTATGGTGATATTGTAGCTTAATGTTTGTGGTTTAGAGTTTGGGTTGAAGTGGTATTGAAATGGAATGGTAAATCTTGTTGTTTTGATTAAAAGAACTTAAGTATAGTTAAAGTTAAGCTTAGGCATAAGTATAAATGTTGGAATTGAATTGATTGGGGCTGTTATGATGTGATAAGGATGGATGTTGGTTGAGTGATTGATTTGAGGTTGAATTGTGGTTGGTTTGAATGGTTTAAAATTGGGAAATCGCGTAAACATAGCCGTCGTAACGTCCGATTTTCTTTAGACTGTTTTGTGCATAACATTAGGACCCGAGAACCCCCTGCTAGATTATGACCATTGCCATTTCTACATAGCTCGTGTTACGAGCTTCGTTTTGATATGTAGTTCGTTCGATTCCGATGCACGGTTTAGGAGAAACGACCGTTTCAAGTAACGGCGTTTCACGAACGAAACTTTTCCCCTCGCCTTACTTTGAAACATAGGTTAAAGACCAAAAAGGGTTAATTAATGTATGAAACATTTATGGTAAGTGTGTTAGGCAGTTGGTAAGACACTCGCGAAGGAATCACCTTAAAACTCGTAAAGACTAAATTATTAAAAATGGTGGAGCCGAGGGTACCCGAGTGACTTAAGAGAATCAATAAGCGCAAAACAAGCGTTAGAGTCTAAGTTAGTTAAAGTATAGATTTAAAAGTGACTTTGGTTTAATTCCAACTTACTTGTTGTTTATAGGTTACCAGACTCGTCCCGAGCCTTTTATCACCCCAAGTCGCTCAGGCAAGTTTTCTACCCGTTATAACTGTTGTTGTGATGTATTTGTGTATATGCATGATCTTGCGTTAAATGCATATTTGTTATAGCAAATTCTTGCGATATATTGTAGCATGTTATATGGTACATATGCATGCCTGTTTCGTATTCTTGCCATATATATATCTGTTGGTTCAGTTGATAATACCTATGCTAGAGGATAGCGGTAATTTGCATATACCCTTATTATAGGGACCCAAAAGATGAAAATATTTTCTAAAACCGGAGTCGAGGATCCCGAGTAGATTTATATATATATATATTTATATATATATATATGGTTATAGTTTCAAAACTATTAATCGAATAAGGTTTATTCGATAACTTTATTTTATTATTGAATATTATTTCGAATATTCATTCGAGGGCTTATGACTTAGTTATATTATTAATGATTATTAATTGAATATTCATTTGAGGATGTATGACTCCGTTATTTTATTTAATGAATATTATTTATAATATTCATTGAGGTATTATGACTCCGCTTATTATTTAAATATATTCTTTATTTTATTAAAGAATAAGGTGTCAATAATCAAACTTATTTTCGATTATTCAAATAAAGATAGTACTTTCGAATAAGTATATCTTTGGTTATTTAATACTAGTTTCAAGTATAAGTTTTAATACTTCTACTTCGATTATTTTTATAAGGATTATCTTTATGAGAATATTATTTGAATAATAATATTCAGACATTTTCTAAAAATATTGGGACTGATTTACTTCATTAAATCAGCATTACTCCAAACACTCTTTAAAGTGTTTTCGAGTCTTCAAAATGATTTTTAAAAGTTAGAGCGGATCCCAAAACTCATTTTTATATTTAAGATCTTCCTTTAAAAAGGGGATTTAAATACTCGCTCAAAACCGGAGGGATCCGGCTCTATGGTGTATTTTATATTCGCAACAAGGTTGCAGTTTTGGTAAATGAATTGATTACTTACCCAACGTTCGGGAAGTAAGTCCATCTATTGAGTCGGCATAAGCAACATGGGCTCAGTGGGCGTCCATGATAGTGTAAGTGGCTCAGTGGGAGTCCATCAAATACAAAAGTGGCTGAGTGGCAGTCCAGCATAAGGTCCTATTGTGGCCAGGGTGATGACCAGTGGGGAATTCGTCCATCTACTAGTAGAAAAGGTTACTTATTGGTATCTTTGCCTGATCAGCAAGATATCTGGTTTATGCCAAAATTCTTTTCTTTTCCAAATTTATTGGATATTGCAATTCTGTTCATACTTTACATGACAGAGGTTTTCAGGAAATGTATAAAGAAGATGTATATGTGGATATATATATATATATATCAGAACTTAATGAAGTATATCATAACTTCATTTCCTTTAATAATATTTCAAAGATTTAATCTATTCAAATCTTGTCTGGTAGTCTCATCTATGTGATGAACTGTTGAAAGCTCATTATACTTTGAACAGTGGTAGTTCAAGTAGCTTTATAAATGATATAAGTGTAGTGAAGTATTTGGTAACTTCATCCCTTGTTTTTACTTATATCTAGTAAGTAATTATCTTACACATGATAAAAGATTCTAGTAAGTATCCATTTAGATACTTATATTATTGTTATCACTATATATTATCTTGCGAGCTGTAAGGCTCACTCTTGCTTTATTTCTTCATCACACAACAACAGTTAGGAAAGATGGCCAGACTCCAGCAGACCCAGCGCAAGCGCGTGGGAAGCGTCCCGCGGTCTTCCCGATGATGTTGTAGCTGTTATAGCTGCAGAGGTAGATCTATTGGTAGACCAGGCACTCTACTTTTGAGAATCAAATTATGTATAATTATAACTTGTGACAGATAATGGCAATTAACTGTAAATTATCAAGTAATCATTTTGGGTTGTAATAACTTTCAAATTGTGGATTCAAAGACTTGTACTTATTTCAATTTCATCTCTGAGACTATAACGGGTTGTGGTGTGTGTTAATATGGGGGGGTCACAACATAAGGTTATTTATTATTAATTAAGTGAAGTGATATTGTGGAAAGAAAGACCGTGACGATCCGGATCCCCGACCCCGGATCTGGGGGTGTTACACTCATGACCATGAAGTATAAAGGAAAGGGGAACATAAGGGAGTACATCATTGGGATGTCTAATCTTGCTGGAAAACTCAAGGAACTCAAGTTAGAACTTTCGGATGAGTTACTTGTTCACTTGGTTCTTATTTCTCTGCCTCCTCAGTTCGGACACTTTGTGGTGAGTTATAATACTCAAAAGGAAAAATGGACTCTTAATGAGCTCATTTCACACTGTGTGCAAGAGGAAGAGAGGGTTTTGCGAGAGAAGACTGAGAGTGCTCACTTGGCATCAAGCTCTCATGATAAGAAGAGAAAGAGAGGTACGGATATTGGAAGTGGAAAACCCAAGCATCAGTTGCAAGAGAAGCAGGATAAGGGAACAACCTGCTATATTTGTAAGAAGGCTGGACACATGAAGAAAGAGTGTTCCAAATATGCTGCTTGGCGTGTGAAGAAGGGTAAGATTTCTGTCTTTGTTTGTTCTAAAGTTAATTTGGCTTCTATACCTAAGGATACTTGGTGGGTAGATTCTGGTGCTACTACTCATATAAGTGTATCTATGCAGGGTTGCCTATGGAGCCGACCTCCAATTGATGCTAAAAGATTCATCTATGTGGGCGACGATAATAAAGTTTCAGTCGAAGCTGTTGGAATATTTAGATTATTATTAAAAATTGGTGTTTATTGGGATTTATTTGAGACATTTGTTGCACGGTCTTTTAGACGAAATCTTTTTTCTATTTCCTATTTTGACAAATATGGCTACACTTGTTCTTTTGAAAATAATAAATTATGTTTCTCTTTAAATTCAAATGTGGTTTCCATTGGTTCTTTAATTGGTAATCTTTATATGCTTGATACTGTTGTTTTTAATAATGAAATTTTGCACTCAAGTGCAAGAGGTACAAAGCGTAAGTTAACTGAGAATTCTACTATGTTATGGCACAAGCGATTAGGTCATATCTCTATACAGAGAATTCAGAGGCTTGTGAATGATAGAATTCTTGATGCCTTAGATTTAACTGACTTTCAAGTCTGTGTTGAATGTATTAAGGGAAAACAAACAAATTCGAGAAAGTTAGGTGCCAATAGAGCTACGAGTGTCTTGAAACTGATTCATACCGATATATGTGGACCATTCCCTACGGCCTCTTGGAACGGTCAACGGTATTTTATCACGTTCATAGATGATTACTCTAGGTATGGTTAACTATACTTGATACATGAGAAGTCACAAGCTCTGGACGTGTTTAAAGAGTATAAAGCTAAAGTTGAACTTCAACTAAACATTAGTATTAAAGCTGTCAGATCTGATCGTGGTGGTGAATACTATGGTAGATATGATGGATCAGGTGAGCAACATCTAGGACCCTTTGCTAACTTCCTAAAGGAGTGTGGACTTGTCCCTCAGTACACTATGCCAGGAAAACCAAATATGAATGGTGTTGCTGAGAGGTGAAACCGTACTCTTAAAGATATGGTGAGAAGTATGATAAATCATTATTCCTTGCCTGAATCATTTTGGGGAGATGCACTAAAGACTGCAATTTATATCCTTAACCGGGTTCCAACTAAAGCAGTGGTCGAAACTCCTTACAAACTTTGGAGTAAGTATACACTTAGTATTAAGCATTTACATGTTTGGGGTTGTCCAGCTGAGGCAAGGCCATATAGGCCGAATGAAAAGAAAATGGACTCTAGGTCGGTCAGTTGCTATTTTGTTGGGTATAAGGAACGCACTCGCGAATTTAAATTTTATGATCCCACTACTAGATCCTTCTTTGAGACTGATAATGCAAGATTTTTTGAGGATGTTGATTTTGGGAGGGAAGATATAGGTAAAAGTATTGTCTTTGAAGAAGATAGTCATGATCCTATTTATGATTCTGCCGAGAACAATGATCAGATTATGATACCTATCATTGTTCAAGGCCCTCCGGTTCAAGACAACACTGAAATTCCCCATGAGGAACCAATTGAGCAAACTCAACAACCTCATGAATCACAAGAAGTGCCACTAAGGAGATCTACTAGAGAGCGAAAGAGCGCAATTCCAGATGATTATGTTGTTTTTATACAAGAACATGAAGATGGAATTGGCATTGGGGAAGATGATCCTGTAAATCTTCAACAAGCCATGCAGAGTCCTAACTCTCAAAAGTGGATTGATGCTATGAATGAAGCGATGTAATCTATGAAAGACAATGACGTTTGGGATCTTGTCGAGTTGCCTAAAGGCTCAAAACCTATTGGTTGCAAATGGGTATTTAAAACCAAAAGGGATTCGAGTGGTAACATCGAAAGATATAAGGCTCATCTAGTCGCTAAAGGATTCACTCAAAAGAAAGGTATCGACTACAATGAGACTTTCTCTCCGTTTTCCAAGAAAGACTCATTTAGAATTTTTATGGCACTTGTGGCTCATTATGATCTAGAGCTACATTAGATGGACGTAAAGACGGCGTTTCTCAATGGAAATATTGACGAGATAATTTATATGGTGCAACCAGAAAACTTTGTCATTGGAGATCTAAAGACTGTGGTTTGCAAATTAAAGAAGTCCATTTATGGTCTCAGGCAGGCTTCTCGTGAATGGTATCATAAATTTCATCATGTAATCACATCATATGGTTTCGAAGTGAACTTGGTGGAACATTGTGTATATCACAAGTTCAGTGGGAGCAAATTTATCTTTCTTCTCTTATACGTTGATGACATCTTACTTGCTACTAATGATATAGGCTTATTGCACGATACCAAGAAATTTCTCACTAATCAATTTGAGATGAAGGATCTTGGTAACGCCTCTATTGTATTAGGAATTCAGATACATCGAGATCGCTTTCGAGGTGTTCTTGGATTGTCACAAAAGAGCTATATCGAAAAGATTCTGGAAAGGTATGGCATGAAAGATTGTGCACCAATGGATACACCCATGTCTAAGGGAGACAAATTTAGTCTCAAACAGTGTTTCAAGAATGAACTTGAGATAAGGGAAATACAAAGGATACCATATGCATCGGCAGTGGGAAGCCTAATGTATGCTCAAGTTTGTACTCGTCCTGACATAGCATTCATTGTTGGAATGTTGGGAAGATATTTGAGTAATCCGGGAATGGAACAATGGAAAGCAGTGAAATGAGTCTTACGGTATTTGAAGAAAACAAAAGACTATATGCTCACATACAGGAAATCAGATCATCTAGAAATTATTGGATATTCAGATTCTGACTTTGGAGGATACAAAGATGAAAGAAAATCTACTTCGGGCTATGTTTATCTACTGGCTGGTGGAGCGATTTCATGGAGGTCTGCCAAACAGACGCTCATAGCTTCATCCACCATGGCTGCAGAATATATAGCATGTTTTGTGGCATCCAATCAAGCTTTATGGCTGCGAAACTTTGTCACTAGTTTGCGTATCCTTGATGGTGTTGAAAGACCATTAAAGATATTTTGTGATAATAAATCAGCAGTGGAGTATTCAAACAAAAATAGGAGCACTACAGATGCAAAACATATAGATATTAAGTTCCTAGTTATTAAAGAAAAGATTCAGAGTGGACAGATTTCGATAGAACACATTGGCACTAACTTCATGATTGCGGATCCGCTCACTAAGGCGTTAACACCTAAGGTCTTTCACGAGCATACTGCTCATATGGTTGTTACCTTATGTGATACTTTGGTTTAGTGGGAGTTTGTATTTTGGTTTTTTATGTAATAAACATTGAGTTGTTTATGTTCTGTAGAATACAGTTGATGAAATTTTATTAAATGTCACTCTACTTTTGTTCAATTTTCTTATTGTGGTTTAACATTGAGTTGAGAAAATTGGAATCAATCTCGTTAGAGAATGCCTAAGGACTAGTTGGAAATAGACATTATATAGATCACATTACATGTAATTTCCATGCCACTTATCCATGCATTGATTCATGTCGTTGAATGTATTTGTGTGGTGACCCTGGAAGGTTTAGTCACGTAAAGTTTGTGACGAATGCCACCACAATCTCATACATATATAGTAGACGGACCGAATTGTTTTGGTAAAATCTAAGGACGATAAATAGCATAAAGTTGCGCCCTAAAGTTTTGTATAATTGATTCTGGATTCATATGAAGCCCAAGTGGGAGATTGTTATTATTATTTTTAATAATTATTATTATTTTATGGGTTACATATAAATATATCAATTATATGTGCTATTTATTATATTGGGTTAAATTAAGTGATCAAATAAGAAATCCAATTAGATTTTAATTTATTGTATGTACCTAATAAGTGGATACCTAATACCAGACCCAATTAAATTATAATGGGAGATTTAATTAGGTGGTATATAAAAAGGGTTATAGTCCCCAATATAACAAGTACACGTAACGGATTATCTTCTACCCATCAGAGAGAGCCATTGAGAAACCCTAAGGAGTAATTGGTTGAGGAATACAATAATCAAGGACACTATACGAATTCAGATACCGTTACGATTATCGCCTTATGGATTCAGGTACGCTTCCGCTTTCGGTTTAATCTCGATAATTAGATATGATGACTACGGTCCTTGTCTCTATTTTAGAGAATTATGTGTTTATAGAATTATTAAATTTTACCAGTAAGATGAGAGATAAAAGACAAGAGTGAGATAAAAGGCAATAGTGTTCATTAGTAAGATTGAAGAAGAAGATGATAAAACACAGGAGGAAAAAAAAGATAAAGAAGATGATAATAATTATATATAAAAAGAATATATATAAAAATATAAAAATCCAAAAATATCCTTTGCTCCGTTAGAGTCGTTAGGCTACATTTGACGGGAGACGCGTTTTTCAATGGCAGTAAGAAAATTCGGCCACCCTTTTGTGAATTTAAAAAATGAGTGCATATATTAGCCGCATCTTATAATTTACTATTTTAAAGAGGGCGGGTAGCCGTTGGAGTTGGTTAAAGTTAATAACAGGAAGCAGTGGTTTAAAGTTAATAACTGGAAGGCGGAAGCCGAGGCTTAATATGGAGCATTTTATCAAACACAACAAGTGCATCATCGAAACCTGTCTTGGGTTTTTGAAGCAATTATTGCTCAAGTCGTACATGAGTTAGGATTAGAGAAATAAGGAAATTACGAGTTACAGATAAGAAGTTTAGGTCAGTGGAGAAGTAAGAAATTAAATAAAAATGAAATGATGTAATTACAACAATTAGGATTATTTAGGACAACTGAAGTAGCCCCTGTATACTACAACTAACCAGGCTACGCGGTTAACTAATTTTTCATTAAAATTATGAAAAATATTTAGCATAATCATTTCCTAAAAAATCTGTATATCCAAAATTTAGGCATTACTTGACTTATTTTTAATGTAGTGATATTTGTGAGAATATGCATAATTTTGGATTTTTAGATAAACTAGATTAAATATCGTGCGATACATATGTTCTCATTAATATTTAAATATTTTTTTAAGTTTATTTATTTAATTTTACAATACTTTTAATATATTTATATGAGTATATAATAACTTTAAATTTATAATAAAAATAATAAAATAATTAGTAAGGAATTGTGGTGTGGTCATAATTTAGCGGGATTAGTTGGGTCGCAGTTTACCACGAGACTATGTCTAATATATTAGCAATTTATTAGTTTATTAGTGTCTATTATTATATATTTTTATTATTAAATAATCAAAATAAGTCAATAACCGTTGAATGAAATTATACCACATTCTGATTATTATAATTAGTATAAATAGGCAAACAAGTAGCATTTGTGGGTTGAAAGTGTTTAAAAAAATTTATCATCAAAGTATCAAATGATTTTACCCTAAAAAAATTATGTTTTTAAATGCGATACAATATCTTTTACAAATGATTTGTACAAATATTTTTAGAGACACGACATTTATTGGTACCAGTACCAAAAATTCAAATATGAAAATAAGACAATAAAATTTTTGACGTAGGATGTCATCATATAAATAGCATGTTTAAGTACTCGTCAATTATATTATCCCTGATGTTTACAACCAATCAAGGTTCACTTAAAATGTTGATCATTCTCCTTCAGAATACTATTGAGTTAGTTGGAACATAACAGATTACACATACTAATACACACACATTACATCTTGACACTCTCTTTTCCTCTAAAGATATGTAAAAATACTATTGAGTATTCATCTGGTAGAATAGATAGAAATCTGTACATTATACATTGAGACTTGATATATTTCATAAGCAATTTGTAGATTCGAATAATTTGAAGTTCGAGCTCGGCTCGGTTAAAAATTAGAAAAGTTCGAGCTCGAGCTCGGCTCGATTAATTTCGAGCCGAATTCGAATTTTTTATCAGCCGAGCTCGAGTAGCTCACGAACAGTTTGTCTTGTTTACACCCCTAGTTAAGACTAAGCTTTGTTTCATTGATGGAACGCTACCTACACCTGGATCCACTGATCCTGATTACAAGTTTTGGTGCCGTTGTAATAGTATGATAATCGGTTGGATAATCTCAGCTTTGGAGCCTCAGATTGCATCTAACATTCTGTTTATGGACATTACACGCGAAATTTAGATTGATTTAGAAGAACGCTTTGGACAAGTGATGTAACTAATATAGAAAGTCAGCATAGCAAGTCAACACAATAGAGCTGCAATATTCTAGAAGGAATGTTAGTTAGATGAGCTGGCAATTAGTTTGTTACAATTCTCTTCTTATCCATTCTGTATAAATAGAATGAACAGGCTTAGCTTACAAGCTAAGTAAATGTAATATACTCTTCTTCTTCTTCAATACAGAAATGTTGTTTGCTTCATAAGCTTGGTTAAGTTCTCCATTAATGGAGCTGTCATGGTATCAGAGCCATAGATACCAATAGTATATACTATTCCACTGCTACATACATCTACATACACATTCATTATCTTTCTCTATTTCAATAGATCTGTTTTACTACTCTAATTCATAATCTCCGAAGCTCATAACTGTCATCAATGGCGGCGTCTCCTTCATATCTAAATGCTGCAACTGGAAACGCATCTTCACTGGTTACTTCTCTCACTTTTGATACAAATCATCCGTATTTCTTGCATCCATCTGATCATCCAGGTTTAATTCTCGTTACTGTCACTTTAATTGAGCAAAACTATAATCAGTGGTTTAGATCTATGAAGATTGCGCTTTCATCTAAGCTAAAGCTAGGTTTTGTTGATGGCACATATACTAAACCTGCAACTACTGCTACTAATGCCAGTCTGATTTTACATTGGTCTCTTTGCAATGATATTGTTATTTCATGGATTCTGAACACTGTTTCACCTGAAATTCGTCAAAGTGTTATGTATATGAATAATGCTAAAGACATCTGGGATGATTTTGCAATTCGATTTGCTCAGACAAATGTTCCTAAGCTGTTTAATTTGAGAAATGAACTGGCTTATTTGAGTCAAGGAAATTTGTCAATTTCTGCATATTTCACCAAATTTAGGTCTCTTCATGATGAATTAGATGCTATCTCAACTGTGCCACGTTGTGATTGTGGAAAGTGCTCCTGTAATGTGAATGCTAAATTGGACAATTTTAGTAAAAGTGCAAAGTTGTCACAGTTTCTTATGGGACTTGGTGAGCAATATACAGCTATAAGAGGCCATCTCCTATTAATGACACTAATTCCATCTCTTAGTGCTGCTTACAGTCTATTGATGCAGGAAGAAAATCAGAGGGAATTGGGGATTAATACTAATGTCACTGAGTCTGTGGCTTTTTCTGTTAAGGCTTATGATAAGTCTTATGATAATCAAAGAGGAGGTCTCAAATCTGGAAGACAGAGTACTGTCAAGAAATATGAGAATACAGAAATATGTGATTTCTGTCAAATGTCTAGTCATTCAAGAGACAAATGCTTTGTGTACATGGTTATCCCCCATGGCACAGACTTCATGGTAAACCTAAACCTAAGCCTAAGCATCAAGTCAAAGCTGCACATGCCTATAATGTCAATACTACTCCTTCGGAATCAGTAACTGTAATAACCCCAATTTTTGGGAATTTTTGAAACCCTTATGAATAGTGTTTTTGCTGAACGAGAAAACTTTTCATGCCACGCTATGTAGGGGTTCTGTTATTGATCTTATGGGATATTATTAGTACTCTATGTGGTATATAAGTGTATGTAAAGATCGTCAGAATCCAATTCCGAACACTTTGGTTTTTCCCGGAAATCCATAAGATACGGAGAGAATTGAGTATAAGGTAACAGAATAAAAAGGATTTAAATTAAAGGATTATAATAGAGGATCATAAAAAGGAATATAATGTATTGAGAAAGGTTAAGGGAACCTAAGTAATAAGATCCCGGGTATGATCCTTCAAACGATAAACGAGAACGAAAGTTAAGCGAACCGTACAACAGATCAGCGGTCATTAGGCAAACGATTAGGAAGTTAATCAAAGGGATTAATGGGAGTGATGTCATCCAACCAATAGAAAGGAGACAAGGAAGGGAGGATGACATCATAAGGGTGACATAAGCATGACATGGAAGGAAGGAGGTGTGGTTGATTTAGGACCACACAAATTCAAGGGCAAGGTGGTAATTTGCTAAATCAAAAACAAAACCAAGCCAACCAACTAGCAAATCATTTCATCAAAAATCAAAAAAATCAGCAAAGGCATTGTTCTTCATATTAGCTCTCGGCTTTTTGCCTTTTTCAAAGAAAAAAATTTCCAAAATCAAGATCCAAGCATCCTTAATTGGTAAGAAAATTCCCTAACCATCTTTATGCTTAGTTATGGCTATATCATGAGTTTAAGCCATTAATTCTTTCTCTAACTTCTTCATTTAATCAATGAAGAAGACAATGAATAGTGTTTTCAAGTTTTTAACTTGAACTTTTCTTGTTTTTCTTGAAGATCCAAGCTTCCCTAAGGCTTCTCCAAGCTTATTAAGGCTTCCTAGCTCAACCCACCACTCCAAGGAAGGTATACCATTTCAAACCCTAGGTTCATATATATTATAAGTGATTTTGATGAGTAGGATGTTATGGTATCTTATTGTTATGATTAGAGTTTGAGGTTTGGTATGGTAGTGAAATGAGATGGTAATTTTGTGGTTTTGATTTAAAGAAACTTAAGTATGATTAAAGTTAGGTTTAAGCATATGTATGAATGATTAAAATTGAATTGGTTGGGATTGTTATGATGTGATAAGGATGGGTGTTTGTTGTGTGTTGGATTTGAGGATGGTTTGTGTTGATTGTGGATAGTTTAAAAAATGGGAAATCGCGTAAACATAGCCGTCGTAACGTCCGATTTTCTTTGGACTGTTTTTGTGCATAGCATTAGGACCCGAGAACCCCCTTCTAAATTGTGACCACTGCCATGTTTAGATAGCTCATGTTACGAGCTTCGTTTTGATATGTAGTTCGTTCGATTCCGATTTACGGTTTAGGAGAAACGACCGTTTCAAGTAACGGCGTTTCACGAACGAAACTTTTTCCCTCGCCTTACTTTGAAATGTAGGTTAAAGACCAAAAAGGGTTAATTAATGCATGAAACATTTATGGTAAGTGTTTTAGGCAGTTGGTAAGTCACTCGCGAAGGAATCGCTTTAAAACTCGTAAAGGTTAAATTATTAAAAATGGTGGAGCCGAGGGTACCCGAGTGACTTAAGCGAATCAGTGAGCGCAAAACAAGCGTTAGAGTCTAAGTTAGTTAAAGTATAGAATTACAAGTGATTTTGGTTTAATTCCAACTTACTTGTTGTTTATAGGTTACCAGACTCGTCCCGAGCCATTCGTAACCCCCAGTCGCTCAGGCAAGTATTCTACCCGTTATACTGTTGTTGTGATGTAAATATATGTATATACATTATCTTGTGATATTGCATGATTGCTATTTAGCAAATGTTGCGATATATTGTAGCATGTGATATGGTATATATGCATGCATGTTTTATATTCTTGAGATATATATCTGTTGGTTTATTCGATAATACCTATGCTAGAGGATAGTTGTATCTTGCATATACCCTTAGTATAGGGACTCAAAGGTGAAAATATTTTCTAAAACCGGGAGTCGAGGATCCCGAGTAGATTTTATATATATGGATTTGGATATTTATTTATATATATATTTATATATATATATGGTTATAGTTTTCCAAACTATTAATCGAATAAGATTTATTCGATAACTTTAAACTCTATTTTATACTTGAATATTATTTCGAATATTATTCGAGGGCTTATGACTCTTTTATTTATTTATCTGAATATTATTTGAATATTCATTCGAGGACTTATGACTCCTTTATATTATTATGAATATTATTTAAATATTCATTTGAGGATCTATAACTCCGATTATGTACTGAATTATATTCTTTATTTTATTAAAGAATAAGGTGTTAATAATCAAACTTATTTTCGATTATTCAACTAAAGATAATACTTTCATATAAGTATATCTTTGGTTATTTAATGTTTATTTCAAGTATAAGCTTTAATACTTCTACTTCAAGTATTTTTATAAAGATTATTCTTTATGGGAATATTATTTAAATAATAATATTCAGTCATTTTCTAAAATATTCTGGGGACTGATTTACTTCATTAAATCAGCCTTACTCCAAACACTCTTTAAAGTGTTTTCGAGTCTTCAAAATGATTTTTAAAAGTCAGAGCGGATCCCAAAAAACTCATTTTATATTTAAGATCTTCCTTTTAAGGGGATTTAAATACTCGCTCAAAACCTGGGGAATCCGGCTCTGTGGTGTATTTTATATTCGCAACAAGGTTGCAGATTTGGTAAATGAATTGATTACTTGCCCAACGTTCGGGAAGTAAGCCCCTCTCATTGAGTCGGCATAAGCGACAGGCCGGGGTACGGTCTATTATTGTGTAAGTGGCTCAGTGGGAGTCCATCAAATGCATAAGTGGCTGAGTGGCAGTCCAGCATAGGTCTTAATTATGACCAGGGTGATGACCAGTGGGGAATTCGTCCATCTACTAGTAGAAAAGGTTACTTATTGGTATTTTTGCCTGATCAGCAAGATATCGGGTTTATGCCAAAATTCTTTTCCTTTCCAAAATTCATTGGATGTTTCGAACTCTGTTCATACTTCACATAACAGAGGTTCCAGGAAATGTTTTCGGGATATATATGTATGTGGATATATATATATATCGGGACTAAATAAAGTATCTCATAACTTTTTCATTCAATAATATTTCAAAGATTGAATCTATTCAAGTCTTATCTTGTGGTCTCATCAGTGGGATGAACTTTTGAAATTGATTATAACTTGAACGGTGGTAGTTCAAGTAGTATTGGGAATGATATAAGTGTAGTGAAGTATTTGGTAACTTCATCTTTTAAACTTATATCTAATTAATAATTGTCTTATGAATGACAAAGATTTTCAGAAAAACGTTGAGACAAGGTTAGATATATGAGATCACCTTGCAACGATATTTTTTTATATACAGTTATACACTGGGACTTTGTGTATATTATGCATGGAAGAGGACTTCCAATATTTTGAAAAGTATATATGTATATATACTGAATATTTTGCGACTTCATCGCATTAAGATATCAAACTTGGTTCATTTCTTTTGACCAAGACTTTCATGAGTATTATGAGTAGGCTCATATATTGTAAATCATTATACATATTATTTTGGTGGGCTTGCTGCTCACCCTTGCTTTATTTCTTCATCACACAACAACAGTTAGGAAAGATGGCCAGACTCCAGCAGACCCAGCGCAAGCGCGTGGGAAGCGTCCCGCGTCTTCCCGTTGATGTTGTAGCTGCTATAGCTGCAGAGGTAGATCTATTGTAGATCAGACCATCTACTTTTGAGAATCAATTATGTATAATTATAACTTTGTGGCAGATAATGGCAATTAACTGTAAATTTATCAAGTAATCATTTCGGGTTGTAATAACTTTTAAATTGTGGATTCAAAGACTTGTACTTATTTAAATTTCATCTCTGAGACTATAACGGGTTGTGGTGTGTGTTAGCGTGGGGTCACAGCATAAGGTTATTTATTATTAATTAAGTGAAGTGATATTGTGGAAAGAAAGACCGTGACGACCCGGATCCCCGACCCCGGATCTGGGGGTGTTACAGAAATGGTATCAGAGCTAAGCGTTATAAACCTCAGAGATGATGGGACGTTAAGATAATAAGTTAACTAAGATAATAAGAACTCTTGCCAAGTTCATAGTCGGGCTACCTAACGTAGCACTGACAGTTAAAACCCTTATGGGAACCCTTATAAATATCGTGATAGGAGCGTAGTTCGTTATCGTATATGGTAGCGGGACTCCGAACCCTGAGGTTCAGGAGCAACATCGCGATGATATTTTATTACTAATTGGAGATCGGATTGCGGATCCGATAGAGTGTCCTAATGCAGGACCGGATGATGTTGATAGTGAGGATGTAGCGGTTGATGATGTTGTCCTAGAAGGGATAGTTATTGAGGAGGATCCCATGGAGGATCCTGACAAGAATGAATAAAGGACCACTGAGGAATTGATGACCATGGTTAGGGAAACTACCAGAGGTAGGATTGGCCGGTCACTACCGGAGGTTCGTTCAAGTTGTAAAGATAGTAGCCCCTTTAACGCGGCTTACTCGTAAGACTGAGAAGTTCGAATGGACAGAGAAATACGAGAAAGATTTTAAGAACTGAAGCAAGATTGGTGACGGCCCCTATGATGGCGTTTGCCGGATGGAAAGGAGATTTTGTGATTTGTAAGTGACGCTTCGCATAAGGAATTAGGGTGCTTCTTATATAGCACAGCAAGATAATCGCTGTCTGCTTCAAGACAATTAAGGAAGTATAAATTTCGATATCCCCACCCATGAGCTTGGGCTCGTGGCAATAGTTTTTCCCTAAAGATTGGAGGCACTCCTTGTATGGAGAGAAGTGCAAGATTTACACAAAACCATAGGAGCTCTAGTCCTTTTTTGCGTAGAAGAGCTCAACATACGCCAGCGGAGGCGGTTAGAGCTAATCAAGGATTACGATTTATGAGATTCTTTATCATTCGGGGAAAGCCAATGTGGTGGTTGATGCCCTTAGTAAAAAGGAGAGACTCAAGATGATAATGTCTTTTGGGGAGTTTATAAGAGATTTTGAGAAAATGGAAATAGAAGTGAAGGTAACCGGAGCCCGGTACCGAAAAGCTGTTTGAGATTGCAATACAGCCCGAATTATTGGAAAAGAAAATATTGTGCCAGTAAAAGTGATGAATGAAGGCAGAGAGCCAACAAATAGATATGAGATTAATACCGAGAAAGATGATAAAGGAATAATGAGGCATTCCTATAGAAATTGGGTTCCAAATGTTCAAGAGCCTAAAGATGAAATCTTAGATGAAAGCTAGTTTGAGGAATAAGATTTAGAGCAAACCCTGAACGTGATAATCAGGGAGGTCGCAATTAAGATATAAGAACCCGGAAAATAATAAAGTGGAAAATGAAGATTTTAAATTAAAAGATGACTCCAAGTATGGGGAGTAGGAAGAAACATTTAGACTGAGGAAACAAAAGTCGAGCGAGATAAGGAGACCCCAGACGGTACTCCTATACGGCAATTCATGGACCTGTCTAAAAAGAACTTAGACTATTATTCCCAACCACCACCTTGAGGAAACAATGCGGTGAGAAATTCTTTCAGGTTCTTTAAGTCGCTAAGCTCTTAGAGTTCCAAGGAACAAGCTGACCCAGTCAAGGCAAGGGTCCTGGCTAAAGGAAATATAGGAATCATTGTATGATTCTAAATGATTGACGGAATCACAAAAGACTATTTTTGTCACTTACCCTCCTAAGAGAAGGGCCACTACTGGTGAAAGACCAAGAAAGGCACTGAGCCAGAGGTTAGAATAAACTGATTAAGTTCAGTCAATTGTTTTCGGGAAAGTAATTCCAAGGTTATGGAGATAGTGTAAAGCTTTAGAGTCAGAACAAAGGCAGACGAGTATGATGAATTATGAATCTAAGTTGTAAAAGTTGTCAAGATTCGTTCTGAGGACACGAATCCAGAATGACGGGATGTTATGAAATCAATGCTTATGTTGTGTGGTTCATGAAATAATGATAAGAGAAAGGAAAATAAAAAGAAAATGAAGTGGAAAGGAATATAAAGGCAATAGAGTTTGAGGAATGATAAGGAGTTGGGTATGAGGAAACCCTAACGACTCGTAGCAATAGAAATAGAAAAGTATGCATTCGTCAGGATGAGGTGATTCACCATGAGTTAAATTGATGGTTGAGGGATAAGAGATACATATATTTTATCCCCTGTAAGTTGGGAGGATTCGAGGAAACCTTGAGATAATTCGAAGGATAAATAATGAGACGCGGATAGACTAAGGGGATAAGGAAAGTAAGAAATTAAGAAAATTGGATGAAGGAAGTGACCTTCAAGAAGGAAGTGTAAGACGGTGGCTGATACCCAGAAAGGGAGACGCCAGGTATGAAAGATATCCCAACATTGAGGTGACTGTTGAGATAAACAACAAAGTAAATAAGGAATTATTAAGAAGAAGTTCACTGTTGAACAGACCAATATCTTCCAGAACATCCTTGTTATCGTTACCAAATTAGGCAAGAAAGCGGATAACCGTTGTTATCTTTTGGAGGCCATATTGATTAACCTCATTTGAATACAGACTGTTATTGTGAAATTAGACATGTACTATCGAGGTGGTAATGATTGAATAAGATACCCTTATCAGGGATATATGACTTGATTTATCCATGGAAGGATGCAGGTACCTTTTAAAGGTGGAATTAAGGATAGAACATCGGTAACTTAAAATGAATCCTAGGGGAATGCATAAAGGTTGGCATTTCACCCTTAATAGGGACAGTATGAGTTTTGACAGTATGATTGGAAAGGGTTAAGGTAGCAACAACCTTTAAGAATCAGTGGAGAAATTTTTCAGAAGTATATAGACAATGGTTCTAGTATTAGTAAATGGTATTTTGATATGCCCTGTATCTAGGGAATACAGGAGGAACGATTGAAGGATAACCTTAGAGGTTTTACAGGAGAAAGGTAATATTCGAAATTCTCAAGAATAGAAATGTTGATAAAGGAAATATGACGTAATTATGATGTTGCCAAGTGGGGCACGTGTTAAACCACGAGAAAGTATGGATCGAACCAGTAATGGTCGAAATTGTTCAGGGCAATTAGGGCCTAGGATAAAAGATGTTCTAAGTATGATTGAGAGTCAGTCGTGACAGTGATTAACCTCTAAAGACTGAGGCAATAACTTATGGAAAAATGGTGATTTTTTTTTACTCATCAGATATTAAGGAAAACATCTTCACTCAAGCAGTGATCGGAAATAAGGTAGAAAATTTATTTGGAGGTGGTTAAAAAGACATTGACTGTAAGGAAATTTTACTATCAGGAAAGGCCAAAGAGGTGGCCGACACTTTAAAGGTAAGTGGATAATTATAGGCGCGTGTGCCAAAAGAATACAGTGATGATGGTTAGAAATGTGAAGGTTGAATTATGGTTTGGAAGATTGACATTCCTTCTGATGACGGTGCAATACCCAACCGTAATAGTAGTAGGTAAAGGTTTCATTCGTGTAATCGCCATGAACGGGCTATCTATCTTAGGAGGTCCTATCTGGGGATAAGCCAGGACCATGTTTCCAAAAGGACTAAACGAACCTTTGAGTTAAGTCTTCTATCGAAGGCATATGATTAAAAATGGTATTAGCCTGCTATCGTTGCTTTGAGCGAAACTCTTCTGCAATTTTATCTGCTTCATGTCATGTATGTATGTCAGAATCAGGAGTGTTCTTCATGAATCGTGAATGGTGATTATGTTACCTCCTTAGAAGGATTTGATACGACATGTATGGACTCCGTATGGTTAGCTATTAAGATTTCATGGAATGTGAATGACGACAGTAGGTCAGTGGTGGACCATAGTAAGGCAGCAATGATTCTGCGAGTATCGAGCTGATTACAACCGTGAGAGTTGTATTGGAATGGGTGTTGAGATTGAGTACCACTAATCGGGTCGTGGTAGTGTATAAGTTATCATCGATAGACTAATTAAGTAGAGTGTCTACCTAGTGAATCATTATTCTTTCTTATCAATAGGGAGTCGTATTATTATACGAGGAAGGTTGCAGTGCAAGCATAGAATTCTAGTAACGATGATGTCTAGAATGAGATCCCAGATTCGATTTTCGATGTCGAGGGAGTTTCAAAGGTAATTGTGTATAAGCTCGAGGAAGAGCATGGGTCCATAGAATGATGGACGGGATAGCGAAAATATTTAGGCACGTGAAATGCGATGCTATAATACTTGATGCGGATATAAATACATATATGTTTTATTCTTCTATGACAAACCTCTATAGTTCAGAGGTAGATTCCAAGCCAGATATTTTATGGCAATAAAATTTTTATGAATATACAATTCTTTTCAATTCGTTCTTTTCTCTTCTTTTCATTTCATGTAATCTGAGAAGAACAACCCTTCCAGAAAGGGGAGGTATTGCCGAATGACTATCTATCTGTGTGATAGAAGCCTAGTAGGATACCAGCTATTGTTTAATTGCTTGTCAAGTACTAAAGGCTGGCCACCTTCTGTACTAACTATGCGATATAACAAGTGTTCATGATCATAGTGATCTCTCAACAAATTCCTTTACTTCTATTTGATTGATCAAATTTTGGAAAATAGAAACAGCTGAAAAAAAAAGGAGTAATAAAGTGGTGGTAGTATGCGGAATGGGAATACATTCGTGATACTAAGGTTGACGTGGTTATTAAAGGGTTATAGAACGCTAGCGAGCAAAAGTATGACCAGTATAATATTAGGAACGGAAGGTGATAGCGATTACGAACTGGAAAAGAATGGGTATTGAGGAGCAAGAGCTCTAATGATTGGAAGCTATGATGAGAGTCTGTGCAATAGACTTGAAAGAAATTGGAATGATCACTTAATTCGGATTGAGTTATCTTACGACAATAGATCATATGTCATTATCGAGATGTCGCCTTATGAGATCCTTGAGGGAAGACAATTTCGATCTCCCTTATGTTAGGATGAAGTTGTAGAGCGCAAGATGCTCGGACCCGCAGTAGTCCAAAGGACCAAGGATATGATAGATCTAATCAGAGGACGGCTGGTAGTAGCCCAAGATGGACATGATAAGTATGTTGATTTGACACGAAAGGATAAAGAATATGAAATAGGGGACCTAGTAATGTTATAGGTATCCCTTGGAAAGGATTGATGAGGTTCGGAAAGAAAGGAAAGCTAAGTCTACAATTTGTTGGACCCTTGGATATATTAAGACGTTTGGGAAGTTAGCATATGAGCTAGCCTTAACCCAGAACCTGTAGCAAGTTCGTAACGTGTTTCACGTATCAATGTTAAGGAAGTGTAATTTAGATGCCAGATGAATAGAGGCATATGAGCGCATAGATATGCAACCCGACGTAACCTATATGGAGCAACCAGGAAGGGTTATAGAGTGAAAAGGGACAAGTGCTTAGGAGAAGGATTATCAAACTAGGCAGAGTTTGGTGGTAGAACCACAATGTGGGAAAATTGACTCGAGAGTTAGAAAGTGTGATGCTAAGAGAGTGTCCCCATTTGTTTTCTATCTGATTCCGGGACGGAATCCTTTTAAGGAGGGGAGACTGTAATAACCCCAATTTTTGGGAATTTTTGAAACCCTTATGAATAGTGTTTTTGCTGAATGAGAAAACTTTTCATGCCACGCTATGTAGGGGTTCTGTTATTGATCTTATGGGATATTATTAGTACTCTATGTGGTATATAAGTGTATGTAAAGATCGTCAGAATCCAATTCCGAACACTTTGGTTTTTCCCGGAAATCCATAAGATACGGAGAGAATTGAGTATAAGGTAATAGAATAAAAAGGATTTAAATTAAAGGATTATAATAGAGGATCATAAAAAGGAATATAATGTATTGAGAAAGGTTAAGGGAACCTAAGTAATAAGATCCCGGGTATGATCCTTCAAACGATAAACGAGAACGAAAGTTAAGCGAACCGTACAACAGATCAGCGGTCATTAGGCAAACGATTAGGAAGTTAATCAAAGGGATTAATGGGAGTGATGTCATCCAACCAATAGAAAGGAGACAAGGAAGGGAGGATGACATCATAAGGGTGACATAAGCATGACATGGAAGGAAGGAGGTGTGGTTGATTTAGGACCACACAAATTCAAGGGCAAGGTGGTAATTTGCTAAATCAAAAACAAAACCAAGCCAACCAACTAGCAAATCATTTCATCAAAAATCAAAAAAAATCAGCCAAGGCATTGTTCTTCATATTAGCTCTCGGCTTTTTGCCTTTTTCAAAGAAAAAAATTTCCAAAATCAAGATCCAAGCATCCTTAATTGGTAAGAAAATTTCCTAACCATCTTTATGCTTAGTTATGGCTATATCATGAGTTTAAGCCATTAATTCTTTCTCTAGCTTCTTCATTTAATCAATGAAGAAGAAAATGAATAGTGTTTTCAAGTTTTTAACTTGAACTTTTCTTGTTTTTCTTGAAGATCCAAGCTTCCCTAAGGCTTCTCCAAGCTTATTAAGGCTTCCTAGCTCAACCCACCACTCCAAGGAAGGTATACCATTTTCAAACCCTAGGTTCATATATATTATAAGTGATTTTGATGAGTAGGATGTTATGGTATCTTATTGTTATGATTAGAGTTTGAGGTTTGGTATGGTAGTGAAATGAGATGGTAATTTTGTGGTTTTGATTTAAAGAAACTTAAGTATGATTAAAGTTAGGTTTAAGCATATGTATGAATGATTAAAATTGAATTGGTTGGGATTGTTATGATGTGATAAGGATGGGTGTTTGTTGTGTGTTGGATTTGAGGATGGTTTGTGTTGATTGTGGATAGTTTAAAAAATGGGAAATCGCGTAAACATAGCCGTCGTAACGTCCGATTTTCTTTGGACTGTTTTTGTGCATAGCATTAGGACCCGAGAACCCCCTGCTAAATTGTGACCACTGCCATGTTTAGATAGCTCATGTTACGAGCTTCGTTTTGATATGTAGTTCGTTCGATTCCGATTTACGGTTTAGGAGAAACGACCGTTTCAAGTAACGGCGTTTCGCGAACGAAACTTTTCCCCTCGCCTTACTTTGAAACATAGGTTAAAGACCAAAAAGGGTTAATTAATGCATGAAACATTTATGGTAAGTGTTTTAGGCAGTTGGTAAGTCACTCGCGAAGGAATCGCCTTAAAACTCATAAAGGTTAAATTATTAAAAATGGTGGAGCCGAGGGTACTCGAGTGACTTAAGAGAATCAGTAAGTGCAAAACGAGTGTTAGAGTCTGAGTTGGTTAGAGTATAGATTTACAAGTGACTTTGGTTTAATTCCAACTTACTTGTTGTTTATAGGTTACCAGACTCGTCCCGAGCCATTCGTAACCCCCAGTCGCTCAGGCAAGTATTCTATCCGATACACTGTTGTTGTGATGTAAATGTATGTATATGCGTTATCTTGTGATATTGCATGATTGTTATTTAGCAAATGTTGCGATATATTGTAGCATGTGATATGGTATATATGCATGCCTGTTTTATATTCTTGAGATATATATCTGTTGGTTTATTGATAATACCTATGCTAGAGGATAGTTGTATCTTGCATATACCCTTAGTATAGGGACCCAAAAGGTGAAAATATTTTCTAAAACCGGGAGTCGAGGATCCCGAGTAATCTTGTATATATGGATAAGGATATATATATATATATTTATATATATATATATGGTTATAGTTTTCCAAACTATAAATCGAATAAGGTTTATTCGATAACTTTAACTTTATTTTATTATTGAATATTATTTCGAATATTATTCGAAGGCGTATGACTTTTTATTTTATTTATTGAATATTATTTGAATATTCATTTGAGGATGTATGACTCCTTTATTTTATTTAATGAATATTATTTATAATATTCATTCGAGGTATTATGACTCAGCTTATTTTATTTATTGAATATTATTTGAATATTCATTTGAGGATGTATGACTCCTTTATTTTATTTAATGAATATTATTTATAATATTCATTCGAGGTATTATGACTCAGCTTATTTTATTTATTGAATATTATTCGAATATTCATTTGAGGATCTATGACTCCGATTATTTGCTGAAATATATTCTTTATTTTATTAAAGAATAAGGTGTTAATAATCAAACTTATTTTCGATTATTCAAATAAAGATAATACTTTCATATAAGTATATCTTTGGTTATTTAATACTCGTTTCAAGTATAAGTTTTAATACTTCTACTTCTATTATTTTTATAAAGATTATTCTTTATGGGAATATTATATTAAATAATAATATTCAGTCACTTCTAAAAATTCTGGGGACTGATTTACTTCATTAAATCAGCCTTACTCCAAACACTCTTTAAAGTGTTTTCGAGTCTTCAAAATGATTTTTAAAAGTCAGAGTGGATCCCAAAACTCATTTTTATATTTAAGATCTTCCTTTTTAAGGGGATTGAAATACTCGCTCAAAACCTGGGGAATCCGGCTCTGTGGTGTATTTTATATTCGCAACAAGGTTGCAGATTTGGTAAATGAATTGATTACTTGCCCAACGTTCGGGAAGTAAGCCCCTCTCATTGAGTCGGCATAAGCGACAGGCCGAGGTACGGTCTATTATTGTGTAAGTGGCTCAGTGGGAGTCCATCAAATGCATAGGTGGCTGAGTGGCAGTCCAGCATAGGTCTTAATTATGACCAGGGTGATGACCAGTGGGGAATTCGTCCATCTACTAGTAGAAAAGGTTACTTATTGGTATCTTTGCCTGATCAGCAGGATATCGGGTTTATGCCAAAATTCTTTTCCTTTCCAAAATTCATTGGATGTTTCAAACTCTGTTCATACTTTGCATAACAGAGGTTCCAGGAAATGTTTAAAGGGATATATATATGTGGATATATATATATATCGGGGCTAAATAAAGTATCTCATAACTTTTTCATTCAATAATATTTCAAATATTGAATCTATTCAAATCTTGTCTTGTAGTCTCATCTATGTGATGAACTTTTGAAACTGATTATAACTTGAACGGTGGTAGTTCAAGTAGTATTGGGAAAGATATAAGTATATTGGGGTATTTGGTAACCTCATCTTTTAAACTTATATCTAATTAATAATTGTCTTATGAATGACAAAGATTTTCAGAAAAACGTTGAGACAAGGTTAGATATATGAGATCACCTTGCAACGATATTTTTATACAGTTATACACTGGGATTTTGTGTATATTATGCATGGAAGAGGACTTCCAATATTTTGAAAAGTATATATGTATATATACTGAATATTTTGCGACTTCATCGCATTAAGATATCAAACTTGGTTCATTTCTTTTGACCAAGACTTTCATGAGTACTATGAGAAGGCTCATATACTAGTAAGTATATACTAGTAATTATCTTACACACGATAAAAGATTCTAGTAAGTATCCATTTAGATACTTATATTATTGTTATCACTATATATTATCTTGCGAGCTGTAAGGCTCACTCTTGCTTTATTTCTTCATCACACAACAACAGTTAGGAAAGATGGCCAGACTCCAGCAGACCCAGCGCAAGCGCGTGGGAAGCGTCCCGCGTCTTCCCGATGATGTTGTGGCTGCTATAGCTGCAGAGGTAGATCTATTGGTAGATCAAGCATTCTATTTTTGAGAATCAATTATGTATAATTATAACTTGTGGCAGATAATGGCAATTAACTGTAAATTTATCAAGTAATCATTTTGGGTTGTAATAATTTTAAATTGTGGATTCAAAGACTTGTACTTATTTCAATTTCATCTCTGAGACTATAACGGGTTGTGGTGTGTGTTAGTGTGGGGTCACAGCATAAGGTTATTATTATTAATTAAGTGAAGTGATATTGTGGAAAGAAAGACCGTGACGACCCGGATCCCCGACCCCGGATCTGGGGGTGTTACATGAAGAATCAGTTCAGTCTTCCAATACTGAAGAGAAGCTCATGAACAAACAAAGTCCCAAGACTCCTGTTAAAGAAACCAAAACTGAAGATGCAAGAAAGAAAAGGAGAAATAATAATGGGAAAATAGGGATAAATAAAAGCAATAATTTTGCTTATGTTGCAAATGCTCCTAGAAAGAAGTGTGAAAAATATGGCTCTACAAATCATCTAACTCACCTGTGTAAAAAGATTGTTAGCAAGCCAACTAAAGGAACTTTCAAATACAATGAAGCAAATTTAAATGATCCCTATTCATTCTGTGACAAGTTTGATTGCATTCCTTGCAACTTGAAAGTAATTAAGAGTTGCCACAATCTGGGAGTGGACCTTAAAGAAAAAAGAAATGAGTCCACATCAGAAGGAAAACGTGCACATTAGTCACTGAATTCTATCTCTTCTAAAATAACTCATTCTACTTCCGCTGAACAAGTTACTAAGAAGAAACTACCCAACACTGCTTGGATTTCCAAACACACATAAGTCTCATTGTGTGCAGGGCATAGTGTAGAGAGTCATCTGGATCATAGACAGTAGATGTTCCAGGCATATGACAGGTGATAAGGCCCTGTTATCACAGTTTGAGGAGAAAGCTGGCCCTTTGGTGACCTTTGGAGACCACAACAAATGATTTACAATAGGATATGGCAAGATTGTTTCTGAAAATGTTGTCCTTAATGATGTAGCACTGGTAGCTGGTCTTGAAGTAGATCTTCTTAGAGTTAGCAAATTTGCAGACAAAGGCTTTAAGTCTTACTCAACAAAGAAGAGTGCACTGATTATCAGCAGGAAAACTGGTGAAGTTGCTCTAAAAGGAGCAAGGAAAGGAAGCTTGTTTGTTGAAGATTTGACTCAATAAATAAGAATGGTGTTTGTTGCTTCTACACCAAGGTGTCCGAAAAAATAAACAAACTCTAGCATAAAAATATGTCTCACTTGATTTTCAAGGAAATTAACACCTTTTCAAAAAGAAGTTGGTAAGAGACATGCCTAAGATGGAGCTTGCTCAAGTTGAAGTTTGTAAAGTCTGCCAGAATAAGAAAATGAAGAAACTACTCAACCAGAGAATCATGAAAATGGAAGCTCATGTCATACACCTGAGTTTGATTGCACAACCTCACGGGGAGAAAGAGAATCATCAGAGTACCAGTGGAAGCTGTAAATTTTTCTTATCTTGATATAACTAGAGCTTATTTTCGTACCAACAAAAAAACAATTAGCTGACATTTTTACTAAACCTTTGGATGAAGCAAACTTCACTAGACTTGTAGGTGAAATTGGAATGCTTAATTCTTCATCCTAAGGCAAGAACTCAACTAATGTTTTGCAGCATATTAATCTCCAGTAAATCAATAGTAATTTGACTTTATTGGAAGTTAACTGAAATATGAATTATAAATATTTCAGAAATCTCTGCATATTTGTATTTCAAATTCAAATTCAGCTTGGAATTTTTCAAATTCTAAGTATACTGCTCAGCTGTTAATTTACATTCTTAATATGTAAAATTAACACAAGGCGGAATTACATAAACCAAAAGTATATAGAGAACTTAGTTCTCGAAAAGTATAAATTGACTTCTCGACAAGTCATTTTAAAACTTCTCGAGTGAATCCTCGATAAGTCAATTTACTGACTTCTCGAGTGACTTCTCGATAGGCTTAAAATTGACTTATCGACAAGTCCTTGTAGAGTTCTCTAGTAGTGTTTATTCACAGAGTTCTCTACAAGTACAATTTTTGACTTATCAATAACTCAGAATTGAGATAATTTAAATTAATAAATTATTTCGGTAAAATACTTTTGAAAATTTATTCTAATTTTATTTTGAATTTATTCAAATAAAAGTCAGAATTAATTCAGTCCACCTTTTGGACAAATTGAGTATTTATTTGACATCTCGATAAGTCAATTTTGAGTTCTCTAACAGAGTAATTTAAAATGACTTCTCGATATGTACTTCTTTTCGTAAAATGACTTCTCGATAGACAAACTCCAAACGTCTATTTTTGAGTTCTCGACAAGTCATTTACTTTTACTATAAATACCCAGACTTCTCGATACATACACATACTTACAACTTCGAGATCTAAATTGACCTAGCCTTTCTAGAAAAAACCCATTTCTCTCTCATTTCTACTCTTTTCTCAAAAATTCTTCTTACCCATTCTCTCTTATTAAACTACAATGGCACAAAGCATTGTTAGAGCAACTATCCCAGAGAAAGGAACAAACTTTTTGGCTTCTACTGATGCTAATCAAGCCCCTGACAGTTTCAAGGGGTTTGTGAAATTTCTGTCTGAATCGTACATTGCAGGAGCCTTGACTGCTAATCCAGTGCAGTACTGGATGTGTTACATGCCTTTTGGACTACTGCTGTGGTGAGGACTGTGATGCATGATGATGCTGTATCCTTGGTAGTGACTTGCTCAGTTGGAGGTCAACAAATTGAGTTTAATGAGCAGGATGTGAAATGAGCTTTAGGACTGCCTATTGTAAATCTGGTGGAAGTGCCAACTCCTGATGAGCTGATTGAGTTTCTGGACTTCATCAACTATGGTGGAAGAATCAATTTATCAAGCCTAAACAGAACTAATTTAAGGAAGGAGTGGTCATTCATCTTTGACTCAGTAGTGAAAGCTTTTATATGCAGGAAGACAGGATATGACAACATTTCAAGTGTGGTGCAAAAGCTGGTGTATTTAATTGCCCACAATAAACACTTAAATGTTGGTCTGCTGATCCTGGAAGAACTTGCAACCAGGGTAACTGTAACACCCCCAGATCCGGGGTCAGGGATCCGGGTCATCACGGTCTTTCTTTCCACATTATCACTTCACTTAATTAATAATAAATAACCTTATGCTGTGACCCCACACTAACACACACCACAACCCGTTATAGTCTCAGAGATGAAATTGAAATAAGTACAAGTCCTTGAATCCACAATTAAAAGTTATTACAACCCAAAATGATTACTTGATAAATTTACAGTTAATTGCCATTATCTGCCACAAGTTATAATTATACATAATTGATTCTCAAAAGTAGAATGCTTGATCTACCAATAGATCTACCTCTGCAGCTATAGCAGCTACAACATCAACGGGAAGACGCGGGACGCTTCCCACGCGCTTGCGCTGGGTCTGCTGGAGTCTGGCCATCTTTCCTAACTGTTGTTGTGTGATGAAGAAATAAAGCAAGAGTGAGCCTTACAGCTCGCAAGATAATATATAGTGATAACAATAATACAAGTATCTAAATGGATACTTACTAGAATCCTTTATCATGTGTAAGGTAATTACTTACTGGGTATAAGTTTTAAAAGAAGATGAAGTTACCAATTACTTCACTACACTTATACCATTTTAGAATCTATTAGAACTACTACTGTTCCAAGTATAATAAGATTCGAGAGGTCATCCCATAGATGAGACCACAAATAAAACTTGAAAATATTTGATCTTTGAAATATTTTGAAAAGAAATGAAGTTACGAGATACTTCATTCAATGGATACAGCAATAAAACTGTTTGACCCTGTCAATGCTTCGGCAACCACCCATTCGTAGCCTTTCGATCGAAATGCTACGGGTAGTGTTGCAGAATTATCCAAATGGATGATGAACTCATTACGGGAGTTTGCCGTGCCAGGAAGACCACTTACGATGATCAGTCGTAGTAGTACAACCCCACCATTTTCTACATATAGAGGAGAACCTGTCGGATTTACTTGTCAACCGAACACTGAACTCCTAAGGAATGGACCGCCTTAGCGGAACTTCCAGGCCATTTGGGCCAATATAATAAGGCTAGGCCGGCGCTACTCGACCACTTACGCCACTCCTAGTTCAGATGAAATCCATGACTCTGAAACGTAAAGCTCGTCCCCACTTTCCCCAAGTAGAAACTTGTTGATACGGCTCCACCAAGAAGTCGTATCTAGTTGGAAAGAAAAACTCACCGATATTTCCCAGGCGATGCCTGTTAATGGATTAACTTGTTCCAAGAATTTTACCTCCCGAGTGTTGGGTAAGTAATCAAAATTCTTTTATCAAGACAGCAACCTTGTTGCGAATATAAAACACACCACAGAGCCGGATCCCTCAGGTTTTGAGCGAGTATTTAAATCCCCTTCGAAAGGAGGATCTTAAATATAAAAATGAGTTTTGGGATCCGCTCTAACTTTTAAAAATCATTTTGAAAACTCGCAAAACATTTTTAAGAATGTTCGGAGTGATGTTGATTTAGTAAAATAAATCAGTCCCAATATATTAGAAAATATCTGAATATTATTATTTAAATAATATTCCCATAAAGAATAATCTTTATAAAAATAATTGAAGTAGAAGTTGTAAAACTTATACTTGAAATGAATAGTAAATAATCAAAGATATACTTATACGAAAGTAATATCTTTATTTGAATATCAAAAGTAAGTTTGATTATCGAACATTATTCTTTAATAAAATAAAGAATATTAATAAATAATAAGCGGAGTCATAATACCTCGAATGAATATTATAAATAATATTCATTAAATAAAATAAAGGAGTCATACATCCTCAAATGAATATCCAAGTAATATTCAATAAATAATATAAAGGAGTCATAAGTCCTCGAATGAATATTCAGGATAATATTCATTAATAAAATAAAGTTATCGAATAAACCTTATTCGATTAATAGTTTTGAAAACTATAACCATATATATATAAATAGAGTTGAGTTCTATGGAGTCCACCTTTTTATCGGAGTCCTCGGAGTCCATCTACGTTCTGCAAATAAAATATATTGTAAAACGTGTTATTTTGCAAAACATGTTACACAAATAGCATAACTTCAACAAAATCATGCAAATCTCATATATTTACGGTACAATATGTATGTTCTGCAATATGTTCTGCAACATGAACATTTATGTTCTGCAAACTAAACATGTTTTGTAGAATATATATTTTTGCAATGTTCTGCTTGTAAAATGTATGCAATCTACAAGATTTTTGATAGAATAGTGATGTTTGTCGAAAAATAATATGTTTTGCAATATTTTAAGCTATATTTTACTTGCAGAACATATATGGACTCCGAGGACTCCAATTAAAGGTGGACTCCATAGAACTTTACTCTATATAAATATATATATATATATATATATATATAAAATCTACTCGGGATCCTCGACTCCCGGTTTTAGAAAATGTTTTCACCTTTGGGTCCCTATACTAAGGGTATATGCAAATTACCGCTATTCTCTAGCATAGGTATTATCAACTGAACCAACAGATATATATGGCAAGAATACGAAACAGGCATGCATATGTACCATATCACATGCTACAATATATCGCAAGAATTTGCTAATATAACCATCATGCATCTATTACAAGATAATGCATATACAAGTGTATACATCACAACAACTGTATAACGGGTAGAAAACTTGCCTGAGCGACTGGGGGTGATAAAAGGCTCGGGACGAGTCTGGTAACCTATAAACAACAAGTAAGTTGGAATTAAACCAAAGTCACTTGTAAATCTATACTTTAACTACCTTAGACTCTAACGCTCGCTTTGTGCTTACTGATTCTCTTAAGTCACTCGAGTACCCTCGGCTCCACCATTTTTTATAATTTAACCATTACAAGTTTTAAGGCGATTCCTTCGCGAGTGTCTTACCAACTGCCTAAAACTCTTACCATAATTGTTTCGTACACTAATTAACCCTTTTTGGTCTTTAACCTATGTTTCAAAGTAAGGCGAGGGGAAAAGTTTCGTTCGTGAAACGTCGTTACTTAAAACGGTCGTTTCTCCTAAACCGTACATCGGAATCAAACGAACTACATATCAAAACGAAGCTCGTAACATGAACTATCTAAACATAGCAATTGTTATAATTTAGCAGGGAGTTCTCGGGTCCAAATGTTATGAACAAAAGCAGTCTAAAGTAAATCGGACATTACGACGGCTATGTTTACGCGATTTCCCAAATTTAAACCAATTCAAAACAACCACAATTCAACTCCAATTCACAACCCAATCAAAACTCCATCCATATTTCTTTACAACAGCCCCAAATCTACTCATTATAATCAATTTACTTAATCCTAAAACTTGAATTTAAACTATACTACATTCTTTAATCAAATCATAAGATTTCAACATTCCAATCTCCACCATTTCAACCCAACTCTAAACCATTCATCATTAAGCTACTCTAATACCAAAACAACCAAAATCACCCTAATATACAAAGTAAAGCTAGGGTTTGGAGATGATATACCTTCCTTGAAGTGGTGTGAGTAGCTAGGAAGCCTTAGGAAGCCTTGAGGAGTCTTAGGAATGCTTGGATCTTAAAGGAAAAGCAAGAAAATCAAGTTAAAAACCTTGAAATCACTATTCATTGTCTTCTTCATTGATTTATTGGAGAAGATAGAGAATGAATGGGATGCTTAAACTCATAATATAGCCATATCTATGCATAAGGAATACTAGGGAATTATCTTACCAATTTAGGAAGCTTGAATCTTGGTTTTTGAAATTTCTTCCCTTTAAAATTGTAAAAAGCCGAGAGCAACTCTTGGTTGAATGAAAGAAATGATTTTGTGTTTTGCTTTGATTTGTTTTGGTTGGTTGTTTTTGTTTTGTTTTGGTTAATTACCTTATTAACCTTGAACTTTGTATGGTTCTACTTCAACCACATCTCCTTCCTTCCCATGTCATGCTTATGTCATGCTATGATGTCATCTTTCCCTCTTTGTCCTCTTCTCATTGGTTGGATGACATCCTCCCCTCTAATCTCTTTGATTAACTTCCTAATTGCTTGCCTAATGACCGCTGATCTGTTATACGGTTCGCTTAACTTTCATTTTCGTTTATCGTTTGAGGGATCATACTCGGGATCTTATTACTTAGGTTCCCTTAACCTTTCTCAATATATTATGTTCCTTTTATGATCCTCTCTTATAATCCATTAATTTAAATCCTTTTTATCCTGTTACCTTATACTCAATTCTTTCCGTATCTAGTGGATTTCCGGGAAAAATCAAAGTGTTCGGAATTGGATTCTAACGATCTTTACATACACTTATATACCATAAAGAGTACTAATAAAATCTCAGAATATCCATAACAGAACCCCTACGTAGTGTGGCATGAAAAGTTTTCTCATTCAGCTAAAACACTATTCATAAGGGTTACAAAAAGTTCAAAATTTTGGGGGTTATTACAGTCTCCCCTCCTTAAAAGGATTCCGTCCCGGAATCAAATAGAAAACAAATGGGGGTACTTTTATAGCATTGCGCTCTCTAGTTCCCAAGTTGATTCTTCCACATTATTATTCTGCCATAGCACTCTGACTAGCTTGATTACTTTGTTCCGAAGCACCTGCTCCTTCTTATCGATAATCCTTACTGGCTTCTCCACGTAAGTCAGATCTGGTTGCATACCCACCTGCTCGTACTCCACTATGTGTCTGGCCTCCCGATGATACTTCCTTAGCATTGACACATGGAACACATTATGAACTTGTTGCAAGTTAGGGGGTAAGGCTAGCTCGTAAGCTAACTTTCCAATCCGTCTTAATATCTCAAAAGGTCTAATGTACCTTGGGCTTAGTTTTCCTTTCTTTCCGAACCTCATTTATCCCTTCCAAGGGGATACCTTTAGCAGTACTAAGTCCCCGACTTCATATTCCTTGTCCTTTCGGGCTAGGTCTGCATATTTCTTCTGTCTGTCTTGGGCTGCTACAAGCCGTCCTCTGATAAGATCCACTATGTCTTTGGTTCTTTGGACCACTTCGGGTCCGAGCATTTTCCGCTCTCCTACTTCTTCCCAGTATAAGGGAGATCGACACCTTCTTCCGTACAGGGCCTCATAAGGCGGAATTCCGATGCTAGCATGAAAGCTATTATTATAAGAAAACTCGATCAACGGCAAGTGATCATCCCAACTTCCTTTAAGGTCTATTGCACAGACTCTCAACATATCCTCTAGTGTCTGGATGGTCCTTTCACTCTGCCCATCCGTCTGGGGATGGTACGCGGTACTCATGTTTAACTTGGTCCCCGCACATTCCTGAAAGCTCTTCCAAAATCTGGAGTTGAATCTGGGGTCTCGGTCTGAGACAATGGACGCTGGGACTCCATGTCGCGTCACTATTTCCTTAAGGTAAATGTCCACCAGTCTATGGACTGTGTATCTCTCATTGATAGGAATGAAATGGGCTGACTTTGTCAGTCGGTCTATAATTACCCATATAGCGTCATGATTGGCTTTCGTCCTTGGCAAGCCTACAATAAAATCCATCGCTATCTGTTCCCATTTCCACTCGGGAATCTCCAGGGTTCGTAAAAGTCCACTGGGTCTCTGGTGCTCTGCCTTTACTCTTTGGCAAGTCAAACATTTGCTTACCCATTCTGCTGCGTCCCTCTTCATGTTGGGCCACCAGTAATATTCCTTCAAATCCCTATACATCTTGGTACTTCCCGGGTGAATGAAATACCTTGAACTATGGCTTTCATCCAAAATCTCATCTTTAAGCTCTTGAACGTTCGGAACCCAAATCCGGTAGGAGTACCTCATTATCCCTTTATCATCTTTCTCAGTATGGATCTCCTCTCCAGTTATTGACTTTCTGCCTTCATTCATTATTTTCTCTTGGCACAATCGGATCTTTTCCAATAACTCTGGCTGCATTGAGATCTCAAAAAGCTTTTCAGTTCCGGTTCCGGTTATCTTTACTTCTATTTCCATTCTTTCAAAATCCCTGATTAACTCCTCCGAAGTCGTTATCATTCTGAGTCTTTCCTTTCTACTAAGGGCATCAGCCACCACATTGGCTTTCCCCGGATGATAGAGAATCTCACAATCATAGTCCTTGATTAGTTCTAACCATCTCCTCTGGCGCATGTTGAGCTCTTTCTACGTAAATATGTACTTGAGGCTCTTATGGTCTGTGAAAATCTCGCACTTCTCTCCATACAAGTAGTGCCTCCAAATTTTTAAGGCAAATACTATTGTCGCGAGCTCAAGGTCATGAGTAGGATATCTAATCTCGTATTCCTTCAGTTGTCTTGACGCATACGCAATCACTTTACCGTGGTGCATAAGCACACACCCTAATCCTTTGTGCGACGCGTCACTATATATCACAAAATCTCCTTTTCCGTCCGACAATGCCAATACCGGGGCTGTTACCAACCTTTTCTTTAATTCCTGAAAACTGTTCTCGCATTTCTCCGTCCATTCAAACTTCTCTGTCTTACGAGTAAGTCGTGTCAAAGGGGCTGCGATCTTCGCAAAGTCCTGTACAAATCTACGATGGTAGCCGGCCAATCCTATGAAACTCCTTACCTCTGTGGGTGTGGTTGGCCTTTCCCAATTTGAGACCGCCTCTATCTTGGAGGGGTCGACCAATACTCCTTCTTTATTGATCACATGTCCTAAAAACTGTACTTCATTCCGCCAGAATTCACACTTCGAGAATTTGGCATATAACTGTTCCTCTCTGAGTATTCCTAGAGCTATCCTCAAATGCTCTGCATGTTCTGCCTCAGTCCTTGAGTAGATCAAAATATCATCGATAAAAACTATCACACACTTGTCCAAGTACTTCTTAAATACTATGTTCATTAAGTCCATGAAAGCCGCTGGGGCGTTGGTTAATCCAAAGGACATTACCAAGAACTCATAATGCCCGTATCTGGTACGGAACGCTGTCTTGGAAATATCTTCGGGTTTAATCTTTAGTTGGTGATATCCAGTTCTCAGGTCGATCTTGGAAAAATAAACAGCATCCTTTAGCTGGTCAAACAGATCGTCTATTCTAGGTAATGGGTACCTGTTCTTTATGGTTAGCTTGTTCAACTCTCGATAGTCGATGCACAGCCTCATGCTCCCATCTTTCTTCTTAACAAATAAAATGGTGCTCCCCACGGAGACACACTGGGTCTTATCATACCCTTATCCAAGAGTTCCTGCAATTGGATAGCTAATTCCTTCATTTCTAACGGGGCTAACCGGTAAGGTGCTTTTGAAACTGGCGCCGTTCTGGGGGCCAATTCAATAGCAAATTCAATCACTCTATCGGGTGGTAATCCCGGAAGGTCTTGTGGGAATACATCTTCAATTCGTTGACTACTGGAATATCTTGTAAGTTGGGCACCTCCTTCTGCGTGTCCACCACATAGGCTAGGTAAGCCTCATTTCCTTTTCGTAGCATCCTTCTGGCCCGGGCCATAGTCAAAAATTTCTGCATCTGCCTCTTTCCTCTAAATATAACTTCTTTCTTTCCTGGGATATTTAACTTAACTTTCTTCCCTTTATAGTCTATCTGAGCATCATTGCTAGAGAGCCAGTCCATTCCCAAAATTACATCAAACTCCCCTAATTTAAAAGGAATCAGATCAACACTAAAAGATTGCTCCCCTATGCCTATCTCACAGGCGGGGTGAATCTGGTTAACAGGAATAATCTCATGATTGGCTATTTCTACTTGTAAGGGCTCTATCAAGGGTTCAACTTTAAGTCTTAATTTACGCACAAAGTCCCTTGATATAAAAGATTTAGTTGCTCCCGAATCAAATAAAACATTTGCACTTACTGAATTTAGAGAAAGGGTACCTGCTATCACATCTGAATCTTTCATAGCATCCTGGACTGTCATGTTGAAAGTCCTTGCAGTAGGTGGCTTATTAGAAGCAGCCCTGCTTGCTCCCGAAGCTGCTAGTTTGTTCATTGGGCATTCCCTCTTCCAATGACCCGGGCGTCCACACTGATGACAAGTGGTGGTTGGAATGACGGCAGGGGCTGACGAAGGGCATTTGTGAGAATAGTGGCCCACTTGCCCACACTTAAAGCAGGTTACCGGCTTTCCCTTACATTCCCCAGAATGCATTCTTCCACAAGTGTTACAGGCTGGCAATGGGGGTCGAGACTGGTTGGAATAGGACATTCTTGACTTCTGGCCGCTCTGGCTCACATTCACGCTCATTGGCCGCTTAAACCCAGTGTTCTTTCCCGGTAGGGACACTGCTCCTCGATTAAATCTAGTTGGGAAGCTCCTTCCTGTGGAACCTCCACCTATGCTCATACTTTTCCTCTTTATTCCCTTCTTCTCTCTTTTCTTCTGCATCTGTTCACTTCCGGCTTCTACAATCGTTGCCTTTTGCACCAGAGTGGCATAATCCGTAAGCTCAAGGATTTCCACCCTATTCTGAATCCACGGTTTCAGTCTCTGCTGAAACCTTCTAGCTTTCTTTTCCTCGGTGCTCACAAACTCCGGCACAAACCTTGATAATTCAGTAAATTTCGCTTCGTACTCTGCTACTGATAAGTTATTCTGCTTTAGCTCCAAGAACTTGAGCTCCATCTGGTTTTCCAAAAACCTCGGGAAATACTTTCCCAGAAACAACTGACTAAATCTCTCCCAGGTTATAATAGCATCTGTCTCCATGTTTTTCTTGGCCTCCCACCAGTAGTTAGCCTCTTCTTTCAAAAGGTAGGTAGCAAATACAGTCTTCTGTGCCTCATCGATACTCAGAATCTCAAAGGATTTCTCCATTTCCTTTAACCATGCCCTTGCCTCAACTGGGTCGGCTGATCCGTGGAACTCAGGGGGCTTAAGGGACTTAAAAGCCCCGAAAGAGTTTGCCATAACATTGTTATTTCCTTGAGAGGGTGGGTTGGGTTGACGTTCCAAGTTCTGCCTTAGGAGTTGCATGAACTGGACCATGGGATCCATGCCTGGGTTTGGTACTGGTTGCTCAACCTCAGTTTCTCCTTCTTCAGCCTCTATCTCAAATCCCTCAACATCATATGTTTCCTCTTCCTCTTCATACAGGGAGTCATCCTGTTCCACATAATCCTCATCTTCCTCTTCACTGTGTTCCTGGTTCCTACCGTCCTGGTTATGGCTTCCCTGGTCCTCAGATCCAGGGTTCGCCCTAGTTTCAATCTTTCTTGGCAGCATGATACTGATAAAAAAAATTTATTGGGAAATTCAACGTTAGGTCACAATCATACACAATATTGTGCCTTGCACAATTCTATAATGGGGAGAATGTATCTCGCAATTTTATTATTTTATGACAGTTCTAATAAGAAGTGCAGTAATAATAATGATAAAAACAGTGATCTCGTCACTAAGGAACTGAACCGAAAGGAAACAAATATATACATAATGCGAGAAATACATAGTCTAATCTGGTCAAAAGTACAACAGTGCTACAGCCATCTGTCCCAAAAGTGATACACAAGAGTCTATCTGTCTAGTCAGAAAAAGGGATGCTATATACAAGTCAACTATCCCGGAAAATTGGCTCTTACTAAGGCCTCGGCTAACTAGACAACTAGACTATTCCATCGTCAATCCTGAATCACACACCGGAGCGGGTCAGCTCCCATACCCTTTCCATCGCACGACGGAAGATATAGTCGGCCTGCCGCCTGGAGATCCTACCATGCCTGTCCCCCTGGAGCGATCTGAGCCTCGCTCGGGATGTGAGCTCTATCCCCGTAAGCTCCCTCCTCAAGTATCGGGGTATAGAAGCCCTAGTCTCATAAGCTCAGGTACGCCTACCCGCCCTCTCCACATCCAACTCCCTCCTGGCCTCATCCAGTCGGGCCTCGGCAACAGCCACTCGGGTCCTCAGTACATCCTGAACATAGCCGTGGGCTAACAAAGACTACATGTGGGCAGGGTCGAGAGGTGGTGAATCCGGAGCCGCTGGGGGTGCCTCCTCAGTCTGCCTAGGCTCGGAAGTATGGGTCTCTGATCTGTCATCATAGGGGATCCAAGATAGTGGTGGAGGGGTAGGAGCTCTGACCACTGGAAGTGTGGGTAAAGGGGTACCAGCATACACTACCATAGGTCCGACACGCTCCTCAACTACTGGGACCTCATCCGGGTCCTCCTCATCTGGAATAGCAATGACCTCTGTCTCTGACTCCTCTGAGGGGTCCTCCTCATCTGAAATAGCAATGACCTCCGTCTCTGACTCCTCTGAGGGGTCCTCCTCATCCTCCTCCATCTCAGGCTCCTCCTGATCCTCGACATCTAGCAGTGCCTCATCATGCTCACGCTCAAACATCTCAGGGTCCTCTATCTCAGGCGCCTACACATTAAACGAGCTAAGTTACTATCATGATACTTATAAGGGTTCCCGTAAGGGTTTTAACTGTCAGCACTACTTTAAGTAGTCCGACCATGAACTTGGCAAGAGTTCTTATTATCTTTGTGAGTTTATTATTATCTTATAAGAGTTCTTATTAACTGTAACACCCCCAGATCCGGGGTCAGGGATCCGGGTCATCACGGTCTTTCTTTCCACATTATCACTTCACTTAATTAATAATAAATAACCTTATGCTGTGACCCTACACTAACACACACCACAACCCGTTATAGTCTCAGAGATGAAATTGAAATAAGTACAAGTCCTTGAATCCACAATTAAAAGTTATTACAACCCAAAATGATTATTTGATAATTTTACAGTTAATTGCCATTATCTGCCACAAGTTATAATTATACATAATTGATTCTCAAAAGTAGAATGCCTGATCTACCAATAGATCTACCTCTGCAGCTATAGCAGCTACAACATCAACGGGAAGACGCGGGACGCTTCCCACGCGCTTGCGCTGGGTCTGCTGGAGTCTGGCCATCTTTCCTAACTGTTGTTGTGTGATGAAGAAATAAAGCAAGAATGAGCCTTAAAGCTCGCAAGATAATATATAGTGATAACAATAATACAAGTATCTAAATGGATACTTACTAGAATCCTTTATCATGTGTAAGGTAATTACTTACTGGGTATAAGTTTTAAAAGAAGATGAAGTTACCAATTACTTCACTACACTTATACCATTTTAGAATCTATTAGAACTACTACTGTTCCAAGTATAATAAGATTCGAGAGGTCATCCCATAGATGAGACCACAAATAAAACTTGAAAATATTTGAACTTTGAAATATTTTGAAAAGAAATATAGTTACGAGATACTTCATTCAATGGATACACCAATAAAACTGTTTGACCCTGTCAATGCTTCGGCAACCACCCATTCGTAGCCTTTCGATCGAAATGCTACGGGTAGTGTTGCAGAATTATCCAAATGGATGATGAACTCATTACGGGAGTTTGCCGCGCTAGGAAGACCACTTACGATGATCAGTCGTAGTAGTACAACCCCACCATTTTCTACATGTAGAGGAGAACCTGTCGGATTTACTTGTCAACCGAACACTGAACTCCTAAGGAATGGACCGCCTTAGCGGAACTTCCAGGCCATTTGGGCCATTATAATAAGGCTGGGCCGGCGCTACTCGACCACTTACGCCATTCCTAGTTCAGATGAAATCCATGACTCTGAAACGTAAAGCTCGTCCCCACTTTCCCCAAGTAGAAACTTGTTGATACGGCTCCACCAAGAAGTCGTATCTAGTTGGAAAGGAAAACTCACCGATATTTCCCAGGCGATGCCTGTTAATGGATTAACTTGTTCCAAGAATTTTACCTCCCGAGTGTTGGGTAAGTAATCAAAATTCTTTTATCAAGACAGCAACCTTGTTGCGAATATAAAACACACCACAGAGCCGGATCCCTCAGGTTTTGAGCGAGTATTTAAATCCCCTTCGAAAGGAGGATCTTAAATATAAAAATGAGTTTTGGGATCCGCTCTAACTTTTAAAAATCATTTTGAAGACTCGTAAAATATTTTTAAGAATGTTCGGAGTGATGTTGATTTAGTAAAATAAATCAGTCCCAATATATTAGAAAATATCTGAATATTATTATTTAAATAATATTCCCATAAAGAATAATCTTTATAAAAATAATTGAAGTAGAAGTTGTAAAACTTATACTTGAAATGAATAGTAAATAATCAAAGATATACTTATACGAAAGTAATATCTTTATTTGAATATCAAAAGTAAGTTTGATTATCGAACATTATTCTTTAATAAAATAAAGAATATTAATAAATAATAAGCGGAGTCATAATACCTCGAATGAATATTATAAATAATATTCATTAAATAAAATAAAGGAGTCATACATCCTCAAATGAATATCCAAGTAATAGTCAATAAATAATATAAAGGAGTCATAAGTCCTCTAATGAATATTCAAGATAATATTCATTAATAAAATAAAGTTATCGAATAAACCTTATTCGATTAATAGTTTTGAAAACTATAACCATATATATAAATATATATATATGTAAAATCTACTCGGGATCCTCAACTCCCGGTTTTAGAAAATGTTTTCACCTTTGGGTCCCTATACTAAGGGTATATGCAAATTACCGCTATTCTCTAGCATAGGTATTATCAACTGAACCAACAGATATATATGGCAAGAATACGAAACAGGCATGCATATGTACCATATCACATGCTACAATATATCGCAAGAATTTGCTAATATAACCATCATGCATCTATTACAAGATAATGTATATACAAGTGTATACATCACAATAACAGTATAACGGGTAGAAAACTTGCCTGAGCGACTGGGGGTGATAAAAGGCTCGGGACGAGTCTGGTAACCTATAAACAACAAGTAAGTTGGAATTAAACCAAAGTTACTTGTAAATCTATACTTTAACTACCTTAGACTCTAACGCTCGCTTTGCGCTTACTGATTATCTTAAGTCACTCGAGTACCCTCGGCTCCACCATTTTTTATAATTTAACCATTACAAGTTTTAAGGCGATTCCTTCGCGAGTGTCTTACCAACTGCCTAACACTCTTACCGTAATTGTTTCGTACACTAATTAACCCTTTTTGGTCTTTAACCTATGTTTCAAAGTAAGGTGAGGGGAAAAGTTTCGTTCGTGAAACGCCGTTACTTAAAACGGTCGTTTCTCCTAAACCGTACATCGGAATCAAATGAACTACATATCAAAACGAAGCTCGTAACATGAACTATCTAAACATGGCAATGGTTATAATCTAGCAGGGAGTTCTCGGGTCCAAATGTTATGAACAAAAGCAGTCTAAAGTAAATCGGACATTACGACGGCTATATTTACGCGATTTCCCAAATTTAAACCAATTCAAAACAACCACAATTCAACTCCAATTCACAACCCAATCAAAACTCCATCCATATTTCTTTACAACAGCCCCAAATATACTCATTATAATGAATTTACTTAATCCTAAAACTTGAATTTAAACTATACTACATTCTTTAATCAAATCATAAGATTTCAACATTCCAATCTCCACCATTTCAACCCAACTCTAAACCATCCATCATTAAGCTACTCTAATACCAAAACAACCAAAATCACCCTAATATACAAAGTAAAGCTAGGGTTTGGAGATGATATACCTTCCTTGAAGTGGTGTGAGTAGCTAGGAAGCCTTAGGAAGCCTTGAGGAGTCTTAAGAATGCTTGGATCTTAAAGGAAAAGCAAGAAAATCAAGTTAAAAACCTTGAAATCACTATTCATTGTCTTCTTCATTGATTTATTGGAGAAGATAGAGAATGAATGGGATGCTTAAACTCATAATATAGCCATATCTATGCATAAGGAATACTAGGGAATTATCTTACCAATTTAGGAAGCTTGAATCTTGGTTTTTGAAATTTCTTCCCTTTAAAATTGTAAAAAGCCGAGAGCAACTCTTGGTTGAATGAAAGAAATGATTTTGTGTTTTGCTTTGATTTGTTTTAGTTGGTTGTTTTTGTTTTGTTTTGGTTAATTACCTTATTAACCTTGAACTTTGTGTGGTTCTACTTCAACCACATCTCCTTCATTCCCATGTCATGGTTATGTCATGCTATGATGTCATCTTTCCCTCTTTGTCCTCTTCTCATTGGTTGGATGACATCCTCCCCTCTAATCTCTTTGATTAACTTCCTAATTGCTTGCCTAATGACCGCTGATCTGTTATACGGTTCGCTTAACTTTCGTTTTCGTTTATCATTTGAGGGATCATACCCGGGATCTTATTACTTAGGTTCCCTTAACCTTTCTCAATATATTATGTTCCTTTTATGATCCTCTCTTATAATCCTTTAATTTAAATCCTTTTTATCCTGTTACCTTATACTTAATTCTTTCCGTATCTAGTGGATTTCCGGGAAAAATCAAAGTGTTCGGAATTGGATTCTAACGATCTTTACATACACTTATATACCATAAAGAGTACTAATAAAATCTCAGAATATCCATAACAGAACCCCTACATAGTGTGGCATGAAAAGTTTTCTCATTCAGCTAAAACACTATTCATAAGGGTTACAAAAAGTTCAAAATTTTGGTGGTTATTACAGTAACCATGCCCCTGTCAGTTAGAGATAAGGAAATTTTCTTCCCTAGATTTATGATGTCCACTTTAAATAAAAAAGTAGCAGACATACACCTACTGAATGATATGGATAGTACTAAATTAGGCAATTACAAGCAAGTGTCCAAAATAATATTTGGCTCACTTACTACAAAGAATAAGGTCAATGTAAATCTGAAAATCACTCCATTTATGTTGGAGAGGTTTAGGACTTATCCTTATCCTATGCCTGACATGAGATCTAATGCACAATCTAGCACAACTATGATTCTTGAACCTGTGGAAGTATAAACATAGGATCACCAACAGGGATCTTCCCACCATTCTTTCACAACCTTTAGAAGCTAGGGAACTACCTCATCTTCTCAAAAGGGTGAGGTCAGTAAAAAAAGAGAAAGGATAAATCTAGCTGTGATAACTGAGAGTGGTAAGGAGAGAGCTGAAAGAGAAACACCTCTGGTCAAAAGATCCAAAAAGATTAAACAAACTTAGCTGACCACTCTACCCTCCTCTACATCCTCCCAACAGGATGCAGTTGTAAAAACAACCAGGAGTGAGTCTGCACAGCCAGCACAAGAAGCAATTCAAGTGTATGGTAGGAGAAACAAGGAAGGCACACACTGTGAGGACACATCACTTGAAGCTCCCTCATCTATTCAGGAGGAGCTTCCAACACTCACAGCTGAGCAACAAATACTTATAACTAAAATTTCTTCTATTCCAACTCCAATTGAATCCACTTCTCAAGTGCAACAACAATCAAGTAAATTAGCTCAGGAAGCTTTGCTCACCACCCAGACACTCCATTTAGATGGTGAGAGGCTACATACTGGGGTAGACCTTGATGACACCATCCCAAATATGGGGGATTTATCAGTTTTTACTGAAGACCCCATTGATACCTCTAATGCACCTTCATGTGCAAAACAATCTTCATAGACTGAAAGGTTTCAGGGTAGTACTCCTGAGGGGGAGTTATCTAAATCCTCTCCAATTCAATTGGAGGTTCCTCATATAGGGACAACTCCCCTCACAACCCTAGCAGATATTGTCTTGGCAGTTGAAGCTAGGAGTACAATTGCCCATGATCCTGTCATAGGAGAGGCAAGCCGAGCACATTCAAGTGCCAGTGTGTTGCAAGAAATACAAGGGTTTGAGACTGGTGTACATGACAGTAACCTAGTCAAATCCCCTCCAATTCAATTAGAGGTTCCCACTACAAGTGGAGGACAACACATTGTCAAAACCACAGAGCAATCTGTGAGTCAAACTGTGACTCCAGTCACAGGTGTTTCTGATGAACCATCCACCTCACAACCTCAACAACCTCACATACTCTCTCAGTGGCTACACAAATATGCTTCTCAACCAACCTATGTAGATGATCTACTAGTAGAATAGATATCTAGACTGGCCAACATCTCACAACATCTCTTGACTTCAAATATGAGCAACCAGGACTATCAAGCTATCATGCTTGCTTACAATGAAGAGGTTGGGGAGCAAAAGGAGAAAATTATCAATGATGCTGAGCCAGATGGGAATGTGGATGCATGGCTGTCTAATGATTTTTCCTTGGAGGTGAATCAAGTTCTGGCCAGATTCAGAGAAGAGTATGTTACTATTCTAGGAAGCAATGCAAAAGACTTGAGTCCAAAAGTTGTCTATGATGCCATTATAGATGTATACAAATCTTAGCTCAAAGCATTTCATCTATTTTGCAAGGCTCTTAAAATCAAGCTTACTGGACATGAAGACAGAATCAGGAAACTGGTGAATGAGAAAATGGACAAGATCATACCATCTCAAGAGCAGATCTATTCTAAGTTCAAGTATTTTTCTAAGCATATGGCTAGGATGGATCTTACCTCTATTGAGAAGGAAGTTAAAAACCTCAAACTATCTTTCACCAATCTCCATACAGTGATCCAACAATAAATCACTCATACAAATGAGACCAAGGTCCAGCTAGATCAACTCCACCAGAGTAGATATAAGCCTTCAGCTTTGCTAATGGAAGGGATAAAAGAGGCCGTAGAAGAACACTTTGGCACATCTAGCAGCTCTTATCAGACTGGATCCACGTTAACAAATCTGCAAATTCAGTCTCTACAGGGTCAAGTCACAGCATTGCAAAACTCCAACTCTTCTCTCACTGCACAAGTTCAGCTTTAACATCTCTTGTCAAGAGCCAACAAATAGATATCCAAACCTTGGTGGACTCCCATAAGCATCTTCAAATACAGAATTCTATAGCTTTAGGAGCCATCATGAACAAACTCAACATACCACTACCTTCTCTACCTGAACAAGTCTCGCCTGAAATTCCTACTCCCCTTCTAATACCTGTCAACAAGACTAAGGGGGAGATAGAGGCTAGGTTGACATGATCTAGATCATCTCAACAGCAAGTCCAGGGGGATGAAATGAAATCTAAAGAAGTTGATCTTGACATGAAGAGACTTATTAGGTCTGCTGAAGGACCTAGTCTGAGCAGAAAGTTTGAAGAACTACTTAAAGCCTTAAAAGCTTCTCTCAACAAAAATCACTTCATATATAAAAAGGCCCTGGACAAGAAAATCAATTTCATAAGAGTGATCAAGGTCAATAAGGATAACTTTCTGGAAGAGAGGATAGTGGTTAATGCAAATGACTCAGGGACAGACAGATATATGCAGGTGTCCCTCAATTGCCTTGTCTCAAGGAGAGCATCTGAGTTAGACATTTTTATCAGCAAAGTTAAAGCTATAACTCATGAAGATACCATGCTATTAAATGCACTAAGAGATGCTCAAGTAGCTGCCTTTCCTAAAGCATTTCTACAACCAAGTAAGGGTATAACATACATCTGTCCAACCACCAGATAATTAAGACATTTCAATATCCCCAAACACTGTATCATGAGCAACAAGAATCTTATCATGATCCTAGTAACTAGCTTAAAAGCTAAGAAAAACAAGAACAATGATGATATGGAAATGATAAAGCTATTAAGGAGATATCTGGAAAATGCAGAAGCCAACTTACCCAAAACACAGTTCAACAAGGATGACTTGGATGATGATGAGCAGAAGAAGAATGATCAAAATCCTTCTGGCTCAAATCCTAGTCAGTCCAGTAAGCTATCTGGGAGCAAGGGTGGAGAGAAGAAGACGGAGGATGACAAGAAAGATGAAGAAAAGAAGAGAAGAGGTGAGAGAAAAAGTAGAAAGCCTCATGATGAATCAGAAACTCAAACTGTCACACCCACCAACTTAACAATACATAATATATAACTATTAAAATATTTAAAAGAAAGTAAATACAACTGAATCCAAGATCTTACAGTTTAGGGTTTGGAACAGCCCAACACTACTAACTACCACAACTGGTTTTAATATCGAGTTCTCACACAAAACTATCTCTTATTCTACCTGAGCTCGGACATACGCATCGACATGACAAGTCTTACGTGCTGTCTGCTTGAATCTAACCATAGCTGCTAGCTGTAATATCAGGGTTAAAGCAAGTAGTGAGCCAAATGTTCAACAAGTGCTAAACAATACGATACAAAACATAAATCGAGATATATATTAAAGAATGACAATATAAAGATATAACTAATAATAACAAGAGATGAACTTTTGGTTGATGGCATGATTTGCTTGTATTAAAAACTTTTTCAAAATCCTATCTTAATCAAAAACCATTTTATGACGCTACAGATTACAGCAGGTGATCATCCGCGAAGTAATCCCGAACCTCGCTGGGTTCTAAAACATTAATGGGATCCCTAGGCAACTTTTAAGCCTACAATATCAGTGTGGAAAGGACTTGCGTCTTAGTCCAGATCCACTATTTAAAGAAAACATTTATCCCCCTTTGGGACTGAAAATCCAAATTTTAATCATTTCAAAAACTGATGTCGATTGATAATAAAATTTCTTACACAGTAAACATCTTTATCAAGGGATTGTAGATTGGCTTGAAACACTGGAATTATGTTCACTAAATCTTAGGGCCAAGATCCACTAGACTTTACTCTATCAGGGTAATTGAAAGGTTTCCATTTACAAGAATTTTGACAAGGAGATTTAGTAGGGTTATTGGATAATATGAAAGAGTAATGCCAAACTAGGCTTAAAACAATGGTTTTAGACAAGGTATATGTATTAGAACATCAAGAAGATAAGCATTACTGGTTACAAGTATGATAGAGGTGTTAAGATATAAAGAAAGTGATCATTAGCTTAAGGTATATCAGGATGTCAAGCTTTAGGGTAAGGATAGGGTTATCAAACAATCGTGAACGACTTTAAAGAATATCTAGCTTTTAGGTATCAAGATAAAGTTTCTATCGGGGTTCTTACAAGAGTTAAATCAAGCATCAGGGTACAAAATCAAGATTTCTCAGTAATCAATAGCATGTTAATCAAAAGGATCAATCAAGTATTATAACAATTCTCTATTTTATCATGGCATCCCGATTACTTTGGTATACTAGCATAGTATGATTTTTGATCTACTTGCAATAAGTACTTGAGGGTTCATGGCATTTCTATATAATACAAAGATAGATTTGGGAATCACTTGGTCCGGGTATAACAAGGTAAATCAGGATACTCGCATCATATATATAAGAACTAGTTATCACGCATTCGCAGTGTAAACTAAAAAGTAGGTTGAATCACTTGCCTTGAGAAGGCTGGACTGGACTGGAAGTAGGAGCAACTGGAAGCTTTACTCGACCTTTATGGCAAGTTTACCCTCGTCTCGAGATCCTACACAATTAATAATAACCTCATTATAATATATTCTCACCAACGCAACCTATTTACAACCAGAAATTAAACACAAAAGGCACTTAGGCTTATATGCACGCAATTTATAAGCACCTTATAAACATAATAGTACACAAAGCCACATATACTCACATACCATATTTTAAATACCAAACAATATCACACACATACACCATATTGCAACACTAGGCTTGGATGATCTCGTTCCACAACTTAAGTCACTTGATCGCTAAACTAGATAAAGTCTCCAAATTTTGGCCTCCTAACTCGATGTGCCTTTACTAAACTATCCAAAACCAATTGACCCTCACTTGGGCCTTTCACTCTACTGGCTTTATGCTATCTTGCAACTATAGTGGTCAACCTAGGCCTCACTCATAAATGCTCTAAAACTATGTGGTAAGTGAAGGTGTTTACTAAGGTAAATTTCAGAATGACATCTATGGTTTCTTGAGTGCATTAGACACTCTTACACTACAAGTTTACCTCCAAAACTTCTACACTAGACTCTTCTGATCATAAGGCAACTCCCAAACTTGATGTGGCTCAAGGGCCTAGCTTGGGCCTCCCTAGGCCTAAGCTTAAAGTCCATGGTTCCCCAATTTTTCTGGGCAGAAAAGGTCCTCACTTGAACTAACTTGTGACATATTATTCTAACTCAAATCCTATGAACTATGGCTGGAACAACTCCTCTGACACTCCCTCTAACTATGGCCCAACAGGGCCTAATGAGGGCCTACCTATGACATGGTCAAAACTTCCTATTTCTAAGTTGCAACAAAATTGTCCCCTGCTGGACAGATTTTGTGATTCCCCTCGTGCACCTAACCAAACGTCTTACAAACCTCCAACAAACACCTAAAACCTATTATATACTCCTAGTGCTAGATTCTGGTGGCTTGGGCCTCAAAGTGCACAACAAATGCTCATTCAAAACTTCCCCATAAACTAGTGCATCAAATCTGGAAAAATGCAAACACTAACTAATCCCTTTCCTCCTTGACTCCCACTTATTAACCAAACACCCAACCTTTACCAAATCAAACCTAGTGCATCAAAATCCTAAAATAGTGCCTCAAAAGCAGTGGAGATCATCCATGCCCTAGAACACCAACATGCAAATAAAAATATAACATGCAACTCATGGAAAACACTTAACAAGATTTCGGCTAAAACATAGAGTTTAAATTATTGTAAATTCGACTTGTACCTATTACTCAACCTTAATAATAATGAAATATATCGTCTATTAACTATTATTAAGAAATATATCATGGAAACAATCCATTTCAAGTATAAATAATTCGAATTTATAGATTTTTAAACATGAAAACATGATTTCGAGAAGAGTAGCATACACAACATGGTTGATCATCATATTAACATCTTAGAACTAGCATGCATGGCCAAACATGATTATATAGTGAAATTTCAGTAGCATGCAAAGATTTTTAAAGCATGGTTTCTCCATAAAACACTTAGTTAATATATATATAAATGTATCTCATAGAGAGCTCTTGAATTCACAAGAATCAAGAGTTTCTCTTTGGAGATCACACAAAAGCTACACATGCAACCATGAAACTTCATCTCCCAAATCATAAAACTTTTGGGAAGTATATAAAATAAATGTAGGTGGAAGAATTACACTAGGGAAGATGAGAAATGGGATGGAAAAATGGAAGGGAGTGGGGGAGGGGGTTCTCGGCCGAGAGCAAGGCGAGGGAGGGGGAGGAGAGAAAAAGAGAGGTGAGTTGGAGTGTAGAGTGAGTGAAATGATTTCTCACATTTTGTTTTTGATTTTATGCCTTTGATTGACTAAAGAAATGAGTGGACATGAGAATGTACAAGAATACCCTCTAGCTAAAGTTAGGCCATTTTGCATGCAAGGTTAATGTGGTAATTTGGTTAACAACAAGTGAGTTAGTGGGGTTGGAAAGGTCTCCTTTGCCCTTTAATAGAATGAAAGAGTGATTTGCCTGCAACGGTTTCCATGTAATTTTGATAATTATAACAAATAAATTTTTAAAGATTTATTTTTATAAAATAACATACAAGTTCAAAAATTATAAAATTTATTCCATAAAATAACTTGGATTTTTAGAAATTTTATAAGATCACTTTTGAAATTTGTGAATGAAATAACTTTAAAAGAAAATTTTTCCAAGGTTTAGAATATTCCTTATAAATAAAAAAATAAGGGAAATAAATAAACTTTTTCTTTGAAAAATCATATTCTACATAAAGCAATTTATAATGCAGAAATTTTCATTCACACAACATAAAATCATTAAGTTATTTACATTCGGCTCTAATATTATACATAGTTCACAAATAATATTACACAAAATGCCGGTCGTAACATCCTCTCCCCCTTAAGGGATTCTGTCCCCAGAATCTAAGAGAATAGACGAGGATACCGGGAACGCATATCAGACTCTAACTCCCAAGTTGATTCTTTGACATTGGGGTTCCTCCAAAGTACTTTCACTAACTTTACCGACTTATTCCTAAGACTCTTTACTTGCCAGTCGAGTAATTTGACAGGTTGCTCCACAAATGACAGGTCTGCCTGAATTTCTACAGGTTCATATTCTATCACATGCTTGACATCAGGATTGTACTTCTTAAGAAATGAGACATGGAACACATTATGCACATGCTGATACTGAGGTGGTAAGGCTAACTCGTAGGCCACCTTCCCCATTTGACTCAAAATTTCAAAAGGACCTATATATCTAGGTGCTAACTTCCCTTTCTTGCCAAATCTAGACTACCCTTTCCTTGGTGACTTCAGC
>NW_027419367.1:0-41161 GCF_009905375.1 Apium graveolens
TGGTGGAACACTCGTTATGACATCAAATTCTTTCTCTTTGAAATTCCATGATTTTATCATCTGAAATATCCGAAGGTATGCCAATCAAGTTGGGCTGAGTTATCTTAGTCAAGTCAAAGTATGGCTATGTGATGGGATTACCCAGAGCAACAGTGGAATGCAATGCGATTAAAATATCAGTGGCGTATAACGAAGTCAGTCTATTTCTTTATTTCTCTCTTTATTTCTCTCTATCTCTCTTTATTTTTCTTTCTCTTTCTCTCTATATTTCTCTCTATTCTTCTCTCTCGCAATCAGTAAAAGTGATTCTATTGAGGAATTGGTCAAAGGAGGTGGATGGAACAGTGTTGCAGAGTGAAGCTACCGTGATAACTGTGTATTTAAGGAATTTCAGTGTTATTTGAAATTTTGAGAAAAGTTATGTATGCAAGATTGGAAAGTTGGCCAGAAGATTCCTAGTGCTTTCTTCTGCTGATTCCGAGGACGGAATCCTTATAAGGGGGTAGATTGTAATATCTCGTAGTTTTAGAATTATTATCATTATTATTTGAATATATATATATGCTTTTATGATTTAGAAGGGATAAAATGGTGATATTTTATTCATTTGACGAGTTGGTGTTATTAAATGATAATATGCTAATTGTTAAGTGTTATATCGATCCTTGTTAATTTCTAAAAATATTTACTTAAATGTATTTTTTTTAAAAGTTATTGAAAGCCGATCTTATTGATATCGGTCAATTGAGATTGTTTTGTAATATCCGGGAAATATCGTGCAATTATTTTTTAATAAATAATTATTATGTGATTATTATGGGAGTTTTGGTGAATTATCTGATGATTGATATTTATATTTAGGTGTTTATATGTGATATAGTGTAAGTATTTTTATTTTTAATAGATCCAGAATAAAGTATAGATAATTATGGTATTTTCTGGTAATTTTTGGATCGTTATATGATTTTATAATGATTTACAGATTTAATAATTATTTTTCGTATAATTACAAAACTATTTTATAAAGCCGATAATCGTCCAACTTCAACCGTTTTTACGTTTTTACGACCCGAAACTCTTCCGAAAACTCCTTCCTAACTTAATCTGGTAATTCCAGACATTTTCTGTTTTTTTACTTTTTCGATCGGGATTACGGTTTGATCCGTACGCATCCCGTTTAATTTTTGATACAATAATCATTTCAGTAGATTAATAAAACTCGTATTTTCGAGAGACGAGATATTTTTTCATTTTTTCTCATATGGTGTTTTATAAGAAGCTCAGTTTTGATAATTATCCAAATCTGGTATTAAATTGTGTAGTTTTTATAGTTACTTAGCGGCTAAGTAATCTATTTTCGGATCGTTTTGCAGTTACTTAGCGGCTAAGCAACTAATTTATCGATCCAATACGATCCAAAATGAACCAATATTCCATAAAAATATATAACCCTTTTATTATTTCATTTTATTCATATAATCATAATCAGTCAGTAAATTTCATAATTATTGAGAGAAACAAATGAGTGTTCTTCACGTTCTTCATAATTAAACCAAGATTTTGAGGTGTTACCGAAGTCGGATTTCGACGTACAAGTAGTCAAATCGAAGCTCTCGACATGTAGAATCCAGTTTAATCATCCATATCATCCCATATTTCATCGGTATGTTTCTATATTTTTATTAAAAAAATGAATTATTTAATAAAAATATGAATTTTCGTAAACGATTTGGTTTGTCTGATTTGATGATTGTATGTTATAGAGCATCTCCTGCCATTCAATTTCATATATCATATGTTGAATTTCGAGTTCCATAACATGCTCAAAAGGCTGTTTGATTTTCGGATTAAGTTCTTGAATGTTCTTCGTGTTCTTGAGAATTGTTAGTCCCTAACAATGCAACAAGAATTACAGAAGGGGGGTTGAATGGAATTCTTGAACCTTTTTCAAAAATATAAAATGTTCTAACTTTAAATATATATGACAGTGTTTTGATTTGCAAAGTGCGGAATAACAAGTTAAATATGAATCAAAACACAAAGTGATAAAAACACAAGGCTTTAAAACTTTCTGGTGGATTGGAAATTATCCACCAGAGATATATATATCGAGAGAACTCTGTAAAGCTTGAATAGCTCACAGCTGCTTACAAAATAAGAACAACTAAACTTACAGAGAAATGCTAAGAATGCAGCTTACAAATGTTTCTCTGAGTATTTACTTGCTTAGTCTTGTTGTTGTTCTAATTGCTACTCTTGGTTTATATATCGCCAAGATTACACAGTAATAAGACAAGATAATATAAAAAAAACCTATCAAGTCTAATACTATGCTACTTCATTACTCTATTCCAGCATCTTTGAATATCTTCATAATAGCATGGAAATGGCAATGCTTCTTTATTCTCAAAAACCCAGTTGAATAGGCTTCCACATTCCTTTTGCATACACTCGACGCATGTGACTGTGTTGTCACTGTCAACAGATGTTTGAATTGATTATCCGTCGGGTACATGATCATCCGTCGGGTTGCCTTATTGATCATCCGTCCAGTAGCATTGTTGATTATCCGTCAGGTAGCTATTTGGCACTTAACTTCATTTCATTTATACAGAATTACAAGACATCATCTATATACAATTAATCAACCTATTCTGCATATCTAATTTAAGTCAACATGACTTATATGCTACTACAGAATCTAAACAAGGTGTATGCAGAAATGTGCTACAGCTTATTGTTACATAAGCTACTCACTCGATGGATGTCAAATCCTTATCCGTCGGGACTATATAGAGTCATCCGTCGGGACAATATTTTTTATCCATCGAGTGCTACATTTTTCACTAAGTTAAATCTACTAAGGTATTTTGTTAAGGAAATCATCAAGTTCACAACATATCCACAACAATCTCCCCCAATTTATGTCTACTAGAATTGAAGCCATAAATTAAGAGAAACTTGATGATAACAAAACACCCTAAAAATACAAATTTAAAAGGAAGTAGATAAAACTGTAAAGTGCTTCAATTATCAAAATGTACAAAGATTTGCTCACAATCATTTTCAAGGTGCTCCTCTAGCCTGAGCAGATTAATCTATTTCCTTGAAGATCTGGATCTCTTTCCAAGCTTTCTGTTGTTTTCTTCTATCTGATTTTGGAGCTGTATGTGGAATTCCAGTTCATCAGATTCTGAGAGATTTAGCATTTCTTGCATTTCCAAAAGAGTCTCATTGCTAGATATGCTCAATTGGTCTTCTAATCTGAAGAATCTTCTAACTCCTTTATCATCCATGAATTCTATCAGCCAGTAGGGCCTCAGATGCACTCTGCTTCCTGTGTAAGTAATAGTTAGAGTCTTTGGGAGTGCATCTTTGGCTCTAATACTCCTTAGTTCTTCAATCTTCTTTAGAACAAGTCTTCTAGCTATCACATTGAATCCAAAATTCTTTGAAGGATGAATAAACCTTTATCAGCACAGATTGGCTTTTTTGAAGGATCCTCTGAAGTGGCCACTGTATCTCTTTTCCTCCTTGTACTTGAATACTAATTGTTGTGAATATGTTGTGTACTTGATGATTACCTAAACAAAACATCTAAGTAGATTTTACTTAGTGAAATAATGTAGCACTGACGGATAAGAATTATAGTCCCGACGGATGATTAACTTATTATCCATCGAGTGAGTAGCTTATAATAATAAGTTTGTAGCACAGTGTTGTATGCACCTTTGTATAGAATCTGTAGTAGCATATAAGTCATGTTGACTTTAACTAGATATGCAGAATAGGTTGATTAACTGTACATAAGCAATGTCTTGTAATTCTGTATAAGTGAAATGAAGTCAAGTGCCAAAATAGCTACCAACGGATAACAAAGCTTCGACGGATGATCAAATGACTATCAACGGATGTTTAACATAGCAGTCGACGGATGATCAATTAAGTCATCGACGGATGATCTGAAAGTCGAGATGATCATATCAAGATTCAAACATCAGTTGAACAGTGAAAGCTGACACACAGCCGTGAGTTGGATACAAACACTGTGGAAGCCCATTAACTGGGTAATAGAGGACGAAAAGCAGCAAAGATCAAGACTGTTAGATTTTATATTTATTCAGTTCTTTTGACTTTGTAATCTTGGTAATATATAAACCAAGAGAGTAGCAAATAGAAAAATAACTGAGATAGCTAAGAAACAACAACAGAGAAATCTTTGTAAGCACTATCTTTAGCATTTCCTGTTTTTAGCAGTTATTTTGTAAGCAGCTGTGAGCATTTCTGCACACAGAGTCCTCTCGATATATTAAATATATCTCTGGTGGAATTGTTTAAATCCACCAGAAAGTTTTTAAAGACTCTTGTTTTTAATTACTTATGTTTGATTCATTCAAGTTTACATTCCGCATTGTGCTAATCAAAACAAATATATCATAATCGAGTTGAACATTTTTATTTCAAGAAAAAGGTTCAAGAATTCCATTCAACCCCCCTTCTGTAATTCTTGCTATATTGTTAAGGGACTAACAATTGGTATCAGAGCAAGCTCTTAATCTACAAAGAGTTTAAAGATCAAAACAATTCAGCAAGATGAACAAGAAAGATGTTGGAGTCAAGATTCCTTTTCTTGATAAAGATAATTACCATCATTGGAAGGTAAAGATGCATCTTCATATGCTTTCTCAAGATGAGGCCTATGTGGACTGCATAGAAAGAGGCCCTCATGTTCCAATGAGAGCTGCAACAGGAAATGAACCATCTGTTCCAAAGCCAAGGCATGAATGGTCTGATCCTGATATTGAACAAGTCAGGAAAGATAAAAAGGCCATGAACATTCTGTTCAATGGTGTTGATGCAGACATGTTTGATAACATCATCAACTGCAAGACTGCCAAGGAAGTTTGGGACACAATACAGATAATCTGTGATGGTACTGAGCAAGTAAGAGAAAATAAAATGCAGCTCCTGATTCAGCAATATGAGCATTTTCACAATGAAGAAAGTGAGTCACTCACTGACATTTTTAGTAGATTCCAAAAGCTACTAAATGCTCTTAAATTGCATGGAAGAGTCTATCAGACTAAAGACTCCAATCTGAAATTTCTCAGATCTCTTCCAAAGGAATGGAAACCAATGACAGTCTCATTGAGAAACTCACAAGATTATAAGGAGTTTACTTTGGAGAGACTGTATGGCATTCTGAAGACCTATGAGCTTGATAGAGCAGGATGAAAGAATGGAGAGAGGAAAGAAGAAAGGAGGATCCATTGCACTAGTGGCTGAACTGGAAAAGGAGAAGGAAGTGAAGATGGAAGCTGTGGAATCAACTTCAAAGGCCTGTGAAAGCAAGGGTAAAGGGCTAGCTGCAGAAAGTGAAGATTCATTGAGTCAAGATGACATGGAGGACATTGATGAGCACCTAGCATTCCTTTCAAGAAGATTTGCCAAGCTCAAGTTCAAGAAGAACTTTGGAGCTGCCAAGCCAAATAGAAACATGGTGGATAAATCAAAATTCAAGTGTTTCAAATGTGGCTTGGCAGGGCATTTTGCAAATGAGTGTAGAAAGTCAGATTCCAGTAAGAAAAGATTTGAGTCTGTGGATTATAAGCAAAAATACTTTGATCTACTCAAACAGAAGGAAAGGGCTTTTATTACACAAGAGAATGACTGGGCAGCTGATGGTTTGGATGAAGATGAGGATGTCAGCTATGTCAATCTAGCCCTTATGGCCAAGTCTGATGAAACAGAGACAAGTTCCTCAAAATCAGGTAATCACTACAAACCTTGCACATTTATCTAAAGCTGAGTGTAATGATGCAATAAATGACATGTCTACAGAATTGTATCATTTGCGTGTTACACTTAAGTCCCTCACTAAAGAAAATGCTAAAATCAAAGAAAACAACTTGTTTTTGAGTGAGAGGAATAATGTGCTTGAGTCTCAGTTTGTTGAGTTTGAGAAACTAAAAATTGAGTGTAGAATTGCCAAGGAGGAATTAACTGAGTCCTTGAAAAAGGAAGAAATTTTAAAGAAGCAGCTCGATCGTGAACAGGAGGTGATTAAAGCATGGAAAACATCCAGAGATGTTCATGCTCAAATCACCAAGGTTCAAGGAATTGAGTCTTTTGTGATGAAGCCTGGAAAAAGAATAAGGAGAAACTATAACCTATTTTGGTAGATGGATTGCTGACAGATGTAGACTCGACGGATGATGAGGACTATCCGTCGGATAAAAAAGTGTTATCCGTCGAATGATAAAAATCCTCATCCGTCGGCTGTGAGCAAACCCATTAGCAAAGCCAAATTAACCAAGCTAAATGAAAAGTATGGGTCTGTTTCCAAGAACTTTGTTTCAGGAGAGTCAAGTCAAGCCAAGAAAGGGAAGAAGGCTAATGTTGGTCACATGACTGTCAAACAGTTAAGTGACAGACTTGAGAAGATAGAGGTAAAAACAGAGACTAAAAGGAAAAACAATAGGAATGGTAAAGTAGGGATTAACAAACATAATAACTACACACCTGACAAATATGCTCCTAGAAAAATCTGTGTCAAATGTGGTAGTGTAAATCATTTGTCTGTTAATTGCAAATCTGCCATGCCTACTCCCATGTCTGTTCAGCCTCAATTCTCTAACATGAATGCCATGCCTCCCATGCCTGTTAATGCTATGCCTACACAGAACATGAATGCACAGTTTGCTAATATGCCATTTGCACCTAATCCATATTATGCTGCATACAATATGCCTCAAATGCCATTTAGCATGCCTTACTGGAATAACATGTTTGCACCAAGCATGCCATTTCCTGTTAGCCATAACATGCATGATAATTCTGTTGCATCTAGTGGTTTCAAAGGCCCAACCCAAATGACTAAGGAAGAATCTGAAATTCCTAAGTCAAATGAGTTAAGACCTAAGAAACAGAAGAAGAAAGCTAACAAGGCAGGACCCAAGGAAACTTGGGTACCAAAATCAACTTGATTTGATTTTGATGTGTGCAGGGAAACAGAAGGAATCTTTGGTACTTGGATAGTGGTTGTTCAAGACACATGACTGGTGATTCTACCCTGCTCACAGAGTTTGAAGAGAGAGCTGGCCCAAGTATCACTTTTGGAGATGACAGCAAAGGTTATACTGTGGGATATGGCTTGATTTCAAAGGACAATGTCATCATTGAAGAGGTTGCCTTAGTGGATGGTCTCAAACACAATCTGTTGAGTATCAGCCAGCTTTGTGATAAAGGCAACTCAGTAACCTTCAACAAAGAAACCTGTGTTGTGATTAATAATCAAAACAACAAAGTGGTTCTCACTGGTGTGAGAAGAGGAAATGTGTATCTAGCTGACTTCAACTCAACTAAAGCAGAATCTGTAACTTGTCTTCTCAGTAAAGCAAGTCAAGATGAAAGTTGGCTATGGCACAAGAAGCTATCCCATTTGAACTTCAAGACCATGAATGAGCTGGTAAAGAAAGAGCTAGTTAGAGGCATTCCTATGGTGGAGTTTACAAAGGATGGACTGTGTGATGCCTGCCAAAAAGGGAAGCAGATTAAAGCATCATTCAGGAAGAAACTTGATTCAGCAATTGAAGAGCCTCTACAACTGCTTCACATGGATTTGTTTGGACCAGTCAATATATTGTCAATCTCAAAGAAAAGATTTTGCCTAGTAATTGTAGATGATTTCTCAAAGTTCTCTTGGACCTATTTCCTAAAGTCCAAAGATGAAGCTAGTGAAATCATCATCAATCACATAAGGCAAGTTAACAATCATCCTGATTTCAAAGTTAGAAGAATCAGGAGTGAATGGAACTGAGTTCAAGAACTATGTCATGAGAGCATTTGTGAGGAAAATGGATCTGCATGAGTTTTCAGCAGCAAGGACTCCACAACAGAATGGAGTAGTGGAAAGAAAGAATAGATCTCTTATTGAAGCTGCAAGGACAATGCTTGAAGAATCAAAATTACCAACATACTTCTGGGCTGAAGCTGTAAACACTGCATGCTACACTCAGAACATCTCTCTGATTAATCAAGCAAGATGCATGACACCTTATCAATTGTTCAAGAACAAGAAGCCAACTCTGAACTTTCTTCATGTCTTTGGCTGTAAATGCTATATTCTGAGAAATCAAACTGATCAAAATGGGAAGTTTGATGCTAAAGCAGATGAAGGAATTTTTGTTGGATATGCTGTTGGTAAAGCATATAGAGTCTACAATCTAAGAACCAACATTGTTGTTGAATCTATACATGTTGTGTTTGATGAAAAAGATTGAAGGACTAAAAGATGGAGATTACCATGAGAGCCTCAAATTCGACAATGTTGAGATGGTCAGTGATGAAAGTGATGATGAGAGTGATCAAGAAACAGTGTCTAAGGATAATGCAGACAAATCTACTACAAATGAAGCACAAAACTCAACATCCGTCGAGTTACATAATGCTTCATCCGTCGGAAGGCAATCTGTATTATCCGTCGGAAGACAACCTGCCTCATCCGTCGGTACTCAAAATTCACCATCCGTCGGGTTATCAAAAGGAGCAGGAAGTCAAGGCAGATCACCCATAGAAAGCACCCCAATCTCAAATCAAAGATCCACAAACTCAGGGGGAGTTTCTAGCAATCAAAACTCAATCACATCAAGACAACATTGAGGTCTCTTCATCTAGGGCTAATCTACCTCAACCAAGAAAATGGACAAAAGATCACCCCTTTGAACTGATTATTGGTGATGTTTCTTCCAGAGTTCAAACCAGGAGAGCAACTCAAGAAGAATGTCTATACAGCAGCTTCCTGTCTAAGGAAGAACCAAAGAAGGTAGAAGAAGCCTTGTTAGATCCTGATTGGATTTTAGCTATGCAGGAGGAGCTAAACCAATTTGAAAGGAATAAAGTATGGAAGCTGGTACCCAAGCCTAAGGAAAGAATCCAATAGACACCAAATGGGTATTCAGAAACAAGATGGATGAAAATGGCATAGTAGTAAGGAACAAAGCAAGATTGGTTGCTAAAGGCTATTGTCAGCAAGAAGGATAGATTTTGATGAAACATTTGCTCCTGTTGCAAGACTTGAAGCCATCAGAATCTTCTTAGCCTATGCAGCCCATGCCAATTTCAAGGTCTATCAAATGGATGTCAAAAGTGCCTTTCTGAATGGAGATTTGGAGGAAGAAGTGTATGTAAGTCAACCTCCTGGCTTTGAAGATCCAAATTTCCCAGAGTATGTCTATTATCTACTGAAAGCACTTTATGGACTGAAGCAAGCACCTAGAGCCTGGTATGACACTTTATCAAAGTTCCTTTTGGAAAATCACTTCACAAGAGGTACTGTAGATAAAACTTTATTTTTCAGAAATGTGAATGGCTCTAGCATACTTGTTCAAATTTATGTAGATGATATTATTTTTGGCTCTACAGATGAGAAACTTTGTAAAAAGTTTGCCAAACTGATGCAAAGCAAGTATGAAATGAGTATGATGGGAGAACTAACTTACTTTCTTGGTTTACAAGTTAAGCAAGTTAGTGATGGAATATTCATTAGTCAAACTAAATATATTTTTGATCTTTTAAAGAAGTTTGATCTAATGGATTGCACATCTGCAAAAACTCCCATGGCCACTGCAACTAAGCTTGAACTAAACACTACTGAAAAGTCTGTGGATATTTCAAGTTATAGAGGCATGGTTGGCTCACTTCTGTACTTAACAGCTAGTAGGCCAGATATAATGTTTGCTACATGTTTGTGTGCTAGATTTCAGGCTGATCCTAGAGAGTCTCATTTGATAGCTATTAAGAGAATTTCAGATATCTCAAAGGAACACCAAACCTTGGCATTTGGTATCCTAGAGATTCTGGTTTTGATCTAACTGGTTATTCAGATGCAGATTATGCAGGTTGCAGAATTGATAGAAAAAGCACAACAGGAACCTGTCAATTTTTAGGAGACAAGCTTGTGTCCTGGTTCAGTAAAAAGCAAAATTCAGTTTCTACTTCTACAGCTGAAGCTGAATATATTGCTGCTGGCAGTTGCTGTGCACAGATTTTATGGATGAAAAATCAATTGCTAGACTATGGTTTGCAAGTTGAAAGGATATTTTCTGTGACAACACAAGTGCAATTGCCATCACTGAAAATCCAGTGCAACATTCAAGGACAAAGCATATAGACATCAAGTACCATTTCATAAGGGAACATGTAATGAATGGTACTGTAGAGTTACATTTTGTTCCAAGTGAGAAGCAACTTGCAGATATTTTTACCAAGCCACTGGATGAATCCACCTTTTCTAGGTTGGTAAGTGAGTTAGGTATGCTTAATTACTCTTGAATTTATCTGAATTATTTTGCAAGTTGAAAAGTAGCCAGAAATTTACTGATTTTTAGTCTTGGATGAAATTTTGGCTAAGTCAAAATTTGCATCTCGACGGATGACCATTATCCATCGAGTTGAGTCATCCGTCGATATACAAATTGTAAATAAAAATCAATTACTTTTCTGGATATTTTAAAGCTCGACGGATATAACTTATCCTCATCCGTCGAAGTGTCTAAATCTTAACCGTTAATTCCCTGAACATTATCCATCGAGTATACTTACAGTTTGTAAGCATTACACGACGGATAATGGGTGGAATTTTTACAGTTTATTTTAAAACGGCTATTTTAGCAATTTCTATTGGGTAATTTACTTCTCTTTATTATTTTTATCAGTTGATTTTGAGTAAAGTATAAAAGCTTATTTCATTCTAATCATTTTCTTTTATCATTCTCAAATTCAACTGTGTTATTTCATTCTCTCTCAAGCAAAAATCCTCTTTCTCTTCAAGCTTTTCTTCTCTAACAATGGCACCCGTAGTAAGATCATGTCACAGACTGGGTTCATCTATGAGAAGAACAACTTCACTGCCTTGGTCAATAAGGGGATTCAGCAATCTGAAGACTATCATAAGATGATGGACTTCGTGAAGAACTGCAAGTTAAGTTTTGCATGCTGGAATCACCCACAATTTATTGTGAAGTTGTTGAGGAGATGTGGACAACAGCAATCTACAACTCTACTGACAAAACCATCACTCTGACCATCAAAGGTAATGATTTCTGTATCAATAGTGATGTCATAAAAGCATGTTTCAAGATTCCTGATGATAATGTAACTGCACCACACACTGACACTGATATTGTCAATATGCTCAATTCCATTCATTATGCACTTCCTACTGCAAAACTAAGTGAAATTAGAAGACTAGGTCTTAGGAAGGAATGGAGTTACTTGTGTGATGTAGTAACTAAAGTCTTTTCTGGAAAAATCAGTAATTTTGATTCTGTGAACATTTCCATGCTTAACATGCTATACATGCTAGTTACAGACAAATATTACAATTTCAGTGACCTTGTTGTGTATGAGTTAGGTTTTAAACTAGGTGACTTAGCCAAAAGAGGAAAGAATTTTACTATGCTAGATTTTTTATGCTTTTGGCTAACCATCTTTGTCAAGAGATTGAACTTGAGAACCCAAACAACAAATTAGCTTGTTGGGTTCAAGAGAGAAGAATCATTGCAGACTTGAACAGAGCCAACCATCACAAGGATGTGCCAATGTTCTATTTTCCTGTAATGCTGACACCTCAGGTAAGTGAGGTAAGTTCATCCATACCCTCAACTATTCCAATCTCTTCTATTTCTTTGACTTCAGGCATAGCTATGGCAACTGTGACAATGACCAAACAGTTGCCTACCAAAGCTGCCAAAACAACTGCAATTTCTAAATCCAAATCAAAGAAAACCCCCTCTGGTATCTCTCAAAAGGTACCAGTTGAAAAATCTACCAAAGCCAAAGAGGGGAGTGTGAAGGAGGGTAAGATAGGTGAGGGAAGGGGTGAACATCAAAGAAACCCCAAGGATAAGGTTGGAGAGTTGAGTGAATCCCAGCCTAGCCACACTGCAGTTTCCCAACAAACTGTAGTGCTTAAAAAGGAAAAGCTCACTTCTAGCTGCATCCTCCCAAAAGGATGTGGCTATTGAACAAAGCTCTCATCCAAGAGCACAGGCCAAGAGGGTTAGGGACACAAGCTCACACCAAACTTACACTAGAAAGAAGAAATCCAAAACAACTGGGGATGCACAGGGCACACTTAGTGCAAACTGGTGCTAAAGACACAGTCCCTGCACCTTCTCAAATTCAGATTGATGTGGCTCCAATAAATGTGGAGTCACAGCCAAAATCTCTCATATAGAAGCCACAGAAACACAATACTCACCAACTAACTCACTGGAAGTGGACATGAAACACTTCAATTCCTGATTCCCCTTCTTTAACTCTGTTGGGGAAGCCAAAATCTAGTGCAAGTGAGCATCATCTTTTAGATGATTTGTTGGCTCACTTGCCAATTCTTTCTGATTCTATTGTGACATCTGTGCCTCAAATAACTTCAATCAACACAGAGTCAACAATAGTTTCTCTTCCCACCTCATTCATTTCTACTCTCTCGATGGATATTGCTCATCCGTCGAGTAGTGATTGTATCCCGACGGATAAGCTTAACAGCAGTTATCCGTCGGATAGCTTTACCACTCACCCGACGGATATCACTTATCCGTCGAGTGTCTCTGCACAACTTCAAACTTCAATAATTTCAAGTGCAGAAGATTTGGTGGTAATACAATCACTCTTAGGACTGAGAGAGGAGAGTGCATTGAGTGAGAGGCTGGGTTGCTCCCAGGCAAAAGGAGAGGAAAAGAGTGAATCTCAGCAATCCATTCATTCAGGATTGGCAAAAGTGAGTGAGAGGAGTCCCACCTTAGTAGGTGAAGGTGAGGGTGTGAGGGTGGGGAGCCAGGGTGAGACCCTGATGCAACAAAAGAGAGAATATGAGAGAAAGGCAGGTACTGGAGAAATAAGGATGGAACCAGCCATTGCTAGTGAGTCAATGATTGTGGATGATGCTGAAAAGGAAAGACAATTTCAGCAACATTACAAAGCTGTAATTGATAACATTTCCTTGGATGCTGACACTTTTACTCACCCTGTTTCAGCCTATCAACTGTTGGCTGCTCAGGGCAATGTGGAGGCAGAGCAGACTTTGAATTTAGTGCACACCACAGAATCTCTTCAAAGAGATAAAGCTGCTGTGAACAATGCCTTCTCAAGCTGGAGAGCCATCTGAAGAATTTGGAGTAAATTCTGATGATGATGACTCTGGTTCTTTGGATGGAAGCATGAACTTAGGGGGAGCTGAAGGCCCAAGTTCTGCTTTAAGTTTACCTGAATGGGCATGGGCAAAGGAATTTCACCAGGCAATTTGAGGTGTCTTTGGTAAAACAAGTAATAGCTATTCAGCAGGCCCTTCAGGAAGCTTCAGATGCTGGTACCAAGGCTGTTCTTCAAGCTCCTAGACTCTTACATTAATGAAGATCCAACACTCAAGACAGAATCTCAGTGTGGATGAATTGAAAAAGGATATAGCTGACTTAAAGACATATAACTCTGAGAAGCTGGATTCAATAATGCCATATGGTACCATGCATGATCTATTACTAAGATTAAGGAGAGAATCAGATTCTGACAAGAAGATAGCCAAGCTGGAGAACAGAGTTCAGGTTATTGAGAATTCAGTGGCTCTACTTCTTCAAAATCAACAGACTCAGACAAATCTTCTATGCAACTGGCTAAAGCACAAGGCCTAACTCCTCCACTTGATGATAACAAAAAGGGGGAGAGAGAATCAAGTAAGGGGGAGAAAGGACCAACTGAGGGGGAGAAACTTCTAGTTCAAATCAGCAAAGTAATTGTACCTTCAATTACTATCTCCAAGCCACCAGTTGCAGATGGTATAGATCTTATAAATGCAGCAGCAGCAAATTTGAAAGATGCTGATAAAGAAGAGTTGACTCTGATCAACTGGAAAAAGATTGATGAGGAAATACAGAAAAAGTTTCAATTAGTCAAGGAACCAGATCAGTCAGCCATCCATCACTCTCATGTCAAGCCAATCAATGTGAATGAGATGAGCATGAACTATCTGGAGAAAGGACAATCTTCCTGCATCAAGACTACAAAAGGCTGAGATAATTCTTAAACCAAGGGCAAACTATCCAAAGTATCTTTGAAGAACCCTATGGATCTGTGTATGAGACACCCAAGCCTGATGAAAAGAAGCTTCTGTCAAGATCTATTCTCCTCTACAAAGATCCAGCTGATTCAGCCTCAAGAAAGAGAATTGCAAAGATATTCAGAAATGGGAAGGAAATTTGTGTGGTAGCTGGACATCCACAATTTGCTCATGCAAAGGAAGAAGAAAAAGCCAGATTGAAGCAGGAAAAGAGGCAAGCTGCTCTAGATGCAAAGAAGTCTAAAAAAAGAAAGAACAGTTTGCTATCTTGGCCAAGCTACAGGCTGTGAATTCTTCTCAACAAATTCCCTCTCAACCATCTCAAGCTACTGAATCAAGAAGAAGATTGAACAGAAGAAATCCCAAGAAAGAAAGAACTGGCTAAAAGAACAAAAAGAAAGTTGGATGTTGTTGACAAGGAATTGGAAGATCAATTTCCAAGGAATCCACTCAAGCTGAAACTCAAGCATCAAAGCCCTCTGTGGTGTTTGAAGACATAAGGGTGGTGGACCCCTACAGGAACATACATGGAGAGCCTATTGTGCCAAAGGATGAGCCAATAGAGTGGGATAAATTACCAATTCCTGACTTCAACTTGCCAATTCTTACTAAGCCAAGAAGGACAAAATCAAGGGCAGTCAAGAAAGTGAAGCTGTCACCTCTCAAATCCAAGTCAGTAGTCAAAGCTAACCCAAGGTCAACAGGGGAGACTACTTGTACTTGTGTGACATCAAAGAATTCTCAGATCTAAACCTTTATCTGGAGGAGCTGGATGAGGTAAGGGCAATTGATGCATACAGAAACCTACCTGAAAGGTTGGTGTTCAAGTACAAAGGGGAAGGGAGATTCAGTGGCCTCTTCACAGGATACTTCAAGAAAGCCAAGCTGTGTTGATCAAAGTCTATTCATCCTTCAAGAAAAACTTTGGGTTTAATGTAACTGCAAGAAGATTAGTATTGAAGAAGATTGAAGAGCTAAGGAGTGTTAGAGCCAAAGATGCATTACCCAAAGAGGAGCATCTTGAACTGACTGTGAGCAAAACCTTGTACTTTTTGTTTAAATTGAAGCACTTTCAGTTTTATCTACTTATCTTTAAAGATATATGTTAGGATGTTTTGTTATCATCAAGTATCTCTTAATTTATGGCTACAATTCCAGTAGACATAAATTGGGGGAGATTGTTGTAATAACCCCAATTTTTGGAAAATTTTGAAACCCTTCTGAATAGTGTTTTTGCTGAATGAGAAAATTTTTCATGCCACACTATGTAGGGTTCTGTTATGGATATTCTGAGATTTTATTAGTATTCTATAAGGTATATAAGTGTATGTAAAGATCGTCAGAATCCATCCGAACATTTTGATTTTCCCGGAAATCCACTAGATACGAAAAGAATTGAGTATAAGGTAACAAGATAAGAAGGATTTAAATTAAGGATTATAAGAGAGGATCATAAAAGGAATATAATATATTGAGAAAGGTTAAGGGAACCTAAGTAATAGATCCCGGTATGATCCCTCAAACGATAAACGAAACGAAAGTTAAGCGAACGTATAACAGATCAGCGGTCATTAGGCAACAATTAGGAAGTTAATCAAAAGGATTAGAGAGAGTGATGTCACCCAACCAATGAGAAGAGGACAAGGAGGGAAAGATGACATCACAACATGACCATAGGCATGACATGGAAGGAAGGAGATGTGGTGGATTATTAACCACACAAATCAAGGGTAAATGGGTAATTGACCTAAATCACAACAAAAAAACCAACCAAAAGCAAAACACAAAAATCATTTCATCTTCTTCAAGCCTTTGCTCTCGGCTTTTTGTTTTCAAAAGAATTTCAAAATCCAGATCCAAGCTTCCTAAATTGGTGTTAATTCCCTAATCATCCTTATGCATATTAGGGCTATCATGAGTTTAAGCCATCAATTCTTTCTCAATCTTCTTCATTAAATCAATGAAGAAGTCAATGAATAGTGTTTTCAAGTTTTTAACTTGAAATTTTTCTTGTTTTTCTTTAAGATCCAGCAATCCTAAGACTTCTCAAAGCTTCTAAGGCTTCCTAGCTCCTCCAACCACTTCAGGAAGGTATCATCTCCAACCCTAGATTCCTATGTTTAATAAGATGATTTTGATTATTATGGTGATATTGTAGCTTAATGTTTGTGGTTTAGAGTTTGGGTTGAAGTGGTATGAAATGGAATGGTAAATCTTGTTGATTTGATTAAAAGAACTTAAGTATAGTTAAGTTAAGCTTAGGCATAAGTATAAATGTTGGAATTGAATTGATTGGGGCTTTTGATGTGATAGAATGGATGTGGTTGTGTGTTTGATTTGAGGTTGAATTGTGGTTGGTTTTGAATGGTTTAAAATTGGGAAATCGCGTAAACATAGCCGTCGTAACGTCCAATTTTCTTTAGACTGTTTTTGTGCATAACATTAGGACCCTAGAACCCCCTGCTATATTATGACCATTGACATGTCTAGATAGCTCGTGTTACGAGCTTCGTTTTGATATGTAGTTCATTCGATTCCGATGCACGGTTTAGGAGAAACGACGTTTCAAGTAACGGCGTTTCGCAAACGAAACTTTTCCCCTCGCCTTACTTTGAAACATAGGTTAAAGACCAAAAGGGTTAATTAATGTATGAAACATTTATGATAAGTGTGTTAGGCAGTTGGTAAGACACTCGCGAAGGAATCACCTTAAAACTCCTAAAGGTTAAATTATTAAAAATGGTGGAGCCGAGGGTACCCGAGTGACTTAAGAGAATCAATAAGCACAAAACAAGCGTTAGATAAGCATTGCAAATTAGGTTCATGCTATAAGCATTGCAAACATTGTTATATCAATCGAATAAGCTACAGCTTAAAGATATTTATTCATCCTTTCGAGAGAGTACGTTTGTAATAAGTTTTTATCTGTTAATTAAAAACTGTTGATTCTGTTGAAGCTTTGTCAAAATGATTGTATTAAATGTATTCACCCCTCTACAGTTGATTAAGGGCTAACAATTGGTATCAGAGCGTGTTGTTAACGTACAAATAGTTAAGATATGAAAATCAACAACAATGTCAGACAAAGAAGAAGAACACAAAATCGAAAAACCACCACCCCCAGCCACATCACAGTAAACAGCAACATGAGTAGGTATGAAGCAATCAAGGTTCCAATTCTGAAGATACATGAATATCCAATCTGGAAAGTCAGGATGGCCATGTGTTGGAAGCCACAGATCCTGAATCTAAAACAGGATTATGATGGTCCTCATAAACCAATGAGGTAGTTGTTTCTGTTGCAAGAGATCCAGAGAAGATGATAGAAAAAGACAGGAAGGACTATACTCCTGAAGATCTCTCATCTATAGAAGGATGCTAAGATCAGACATATCTGCACAACAGTCTGATAGTGTTATGTCCAATAGAGTTACTGGATGTAAGACATCAAAAGAGATATATAATGCTTTCGAGTAAAATGTCAAGGTACAACTGCTATCAAGAAGAACATGGAGGACAATATTTACTCAAGAATATGAGCACTTTGACTCAAGAGATGAGTCCTTAACTGAGATCTATGACAGATTTAGAAGCTGATGAATGACTTATCCCTTGTCAATAAAGAAATGATTTGGAGGACTCAAACTTGAAGTTCCTACTTGCTCTCCCTGAAAAAATGGGACTTTAAAGTCACATCAATAAGGGATAACTATCAATTGATAACACACCTAGATGAGATCTATGGAGTTCTGAAAACTCATGAACTAGAGATGGAGAAAAAAGAGTAGAGGAAAAGATAAATCTAGGACAGTAGCACTCAAAGTTGAAGAGAAGCAAAGGAGAAAGCTAGGAGAAAAAGCTACTCCAGAGGGAAAGCCATGATTTCAGAGTCAGATATTGAATCATCAAATTCTGATGATGACTCAAATAATGATAATGAATCAGAGATACGATAGTGATCATAACAACAGTGAAGACAGGATCAAATGGTGCCTATGGTTAAAAGATTCAAGAAGATGGTCCAAAAGAACTTCAAGAAAGGGGATAATATTTTCCAGAAAAGGTTCCAGTTCCTCAAACTCTAATAAGAGGAACAACAGAAGAAATATTGATGGAAGGAATCAAGATTGGAAAACTTGACAAGTCAAAAGAGAGATGTTTCAACGTGATTGAATTGGACACTTTGCAGCGACTGCAGAAAACCCGGAGTTGAGAAGAAAAACTTGATCTCAGAGAAGGAGAACTGGGATGATCAGATTAGATGATGGAGTCAACTATGCTCTCATGGAAAATGATGATGCTGAGGCTGATAATGCTAAATTAAAGGTACCTCAGACATTCTTGCTTTGATACTGATAATATCTATGAATTAAGATATTTTTAAGAGTCTGCATGTTAGTATAGGGATCAAACCTTAGAGAATAATAGAATCAAGAGTGAAAACTCTGAGGTAAAAAAGGAATGATCACCTAGAAATTGAGTTACTTTCCATGCTAGAAATTTAAAAAGAAAGAGATATTACGGTTTATGTTAAAGAAAAATTGTTAAAAACATGGCGTATCTAGAAAAGGAGTTAATAAAGAAAGAGAAGTATTAAACTTTGGACTAACTCAAGGAAAATAACTCAGGAAATTTTAGAGAATGGATGTTGGGGATCAGGAGCAGGATATTTTGTTAGATCTATTTTGATAAGAAAATTAGAAAAGAGACTGAGAAAACAGAACAATAAAAAACTAATAGCAGGTCAAACTACAAGGTTCAAATAAAAGACCATAATTTAATCCAAGTGCTAATACTGTCAAGTCAATCCATGAGGAATGTAAAACCCGAGTTTTTAGAATTATTATATATTTGAATAATATATGTGCTTTTATGATTTAGAAGGGATAAAATGGTGGAATATTTTATTCTGTTTGACGATGGGGTGATTAAATGGTAATGTGCTAATTGTTAAGTGTTATATCGATCCTTGTTAATTTCTAAAATATTTACTTAAATGTATTTTTTTAAAAGTTATGAAAGCCGATCTTATATCGGTCAATTAAAATTATTTTGTAATATCCAGAAATATCGTGCAATTATTTTATTAATAAATAATTATTATTGTGATTATTATGGGAGTGTTGATGAATTATCTGATGACGGATATTTATATTGGGTGTTTATATGTGATATAGTGTAAGTATTTTTATTATAATTATGTATTTTCTGGTAATTTTGGATCGTTATATGATTTATAATGATTTACAGATTTAATAATTATTTTCGTATTAATTACAAAACTATTTTATAAGGCGATAATCATCCAACTTCAACCGTTTTTACGTTTTTGCAACCCGAAACTCTTCCAAAACCTCCTTCCTAAAATCTGGTAATTCAGACATTTTTCGTGGTTTTTACTTTTTCGTTGGATTACGGTTTGACCCGTATGCGTCGGCGTACAATTTTCGATATAATAATCATTTCAGTAGATTAATAAAACTCGTATTTTCGAGCGACGAGATATTTTTACATTATTTTCTCATATGGTGTTTATAAGAAGCTCAGTTTTGATAATATCCAAATCTGGTATTAAATTGTGTAGTTTATAGTTACTTAGCGGCTAAGTAATCTATTTTCGGATCGTTTTGCAGTTACTTAGCGGGCTAAGCAATAATTATCGATCTAATACGATCCAAAATGAACCAAATATTCCGTAAAAATATATACACCTTTATTATTTCATTTATTCATATAATCATAATCAGTCAGTAAAATTTCATAATTATTGAGAGAAACAAATGAGTGTTTTCACGCTTCATAATTAAACCAAGATTTTGAGGTGTTACCGAAGTCGGATTGCGACGTACAAGTAGTCAAATCGAAGCTTCGCCAGTAGAATCCAGTTAATCATCCATATCATCCCATATTATATCGATTTTTCTATGATTTTTACAAAAATTCAAATTATTTAAAAAAAATGAATTTCGTAAATGATTTGGTTTGTCTGATTTGATGATGTATGTGTAGAGAAGCTCATTCCATTCAATTTCATATATCATATGTGGTTGAATTCGAGTTCTATAACATGCTCAAAAGGCTGTTGATTTTCGGATTAAGTTCTTGAATGGTCTTCGTGTTCTTCGGTTCTTGAGATCAAATGAAATTGGAGGCGTTATCGGACTCCGTTTGAAACGCTCTTATAACCCAAAATCGAATCTATCATCACCACCTTTCCAAAACACTCATCAAATTTGGTGCAGAACCAACTTCAAAAATTCGAGTTATTTTTCATAATTCGAATAATTCTTTATTTTCCGGAAAATCCAAAACTTTATGATTCCAGTTTTTGATGATACCATGTTATAGATAACGTTTTTCTGATCGATTTGGTATATTATATGTCGAATTCTGAGTTCAATATCATATAGAAATGAAGGTTTGATTCTCTTGAGTGTTCTTCGTGTTCTTGGCGACCCTTGACCCATTTCCCGACCCGATTACAACCGGGTTTTGATCTTTAAAAACCTAATTCCCCAATTCAATTTTGTTTGTACAAAATTTTTATTTTAAAAAAATCAAAATCTTATTTTATTTTCAAAAATTGTATTTTCCTTTTTAATTATTTTCAGGATTTGTTGTTATTTATTTTAAATTCCAAAATTTATTTATTTTTAATTCCAAAAATTATTTTTAATTCTAAAATAAATCTTAATTAATTAACTTTATTTTTTATTTTAATTATTTAATTAGTCAATTAATTTAAATATTAACTGATTGATTAATTTAATTAGTTATTAATTAATTTTAATTAATTATTTAATTAGATTTAATTAATTATTTTGATTTAAAAAATCCGAAAAATAGTTCGAGCTTTAAAATATTATTTTAAAATTATGTTCAAAACTCGATAATTATTATTAAATTATTTTAAATTCAGATTCGGGTGTTCAAGCCGTATTATTTAATTATAAAACGATTCGAAGACCCGTTTTAATTCCAAAAAAAATGTTCAAAAATTTATATTAAATAAACCATTCGTCCGTTTAATACGAAACGAACGCCTCTAGACTCAGAAAAATATTACGCTTTCATTAAAAATACTTTCGAGACCCAAATTCTTTTGTTTCGATAGGTCACTTGTTTTACGAATCATTCCTAGTCGATTTTTGATCGATAAATCATATTTTTGATCCCATTTTAGTTTTAAATGTATCGAGTCGAACCTTTTGGCGAACCAAGTCATGTGTTATATGAATTATGTGATACTTGAGTTATGTGTTTACATGCTATGTGAATTACGTGTGTACGTGGGTCAAGAGTCTTGTGTTTGACTATTTTATTTATGTGTGGGCTATCGTATGGGTAGATGATAGGGTTTGACGCGCAGTTCGTCGAGTAATTATCATTTAGATGATTAAAGTTGTATTTTTTAATTATAGATACGAGTCTTTCAAGACGATCAGGGCCAGATGAAGTGGATAAAGGCTAGAGTTGAATAGTATGGAATATTAGGTTGCAGCACTGCATGGGCAGCAGACCAAAGGATTAGTAGAATAAAGACAGTGATGTTTTGAAACAGAATGTCAGAATAGATGCGTCTTTGCGAGTGTGACTAACTGCTAAAACCCAAAGGCAAGTATCCCTATCATCACTTATTGTTCAAGTGATATTTCTTTTGAATCTTATTATGCAAATATTGATTTCCCTATTCTCAGTTCAGAATAGATAAATGTTTTACATATCGCTGAATTAAATGATTTTGTTTATGGAAGTACTCTTCTGCTATTCTATGTTCAGAATAGCTAAGTGATTTTACTTATCAAATGAATGGATTTATAAATTTTTTGGGTTTTAAGAAAAATGATTTTGTTGCAAGTATTCCTGCCCAAGTGAATGGGGGAATAAAATTATTTAGGATGTCGATTGATTCGGCTCCTTTTCAATAAAATGTTTTAAGATTGGATGGTTACTGGTTGCATAAGAGGCCGAGGCACCGGTCCAGCGTGAGCTATTACGGAAGTGTAATATCTTACAAGGCGAATATATGCCTTTTCTGGCACCCTATAAGTACTGTATGGCTGCGGGATACGGGTAGTACCTATATTTACGGTATGGCTGCGGGATACCGGTGCTGTTTCGTGACTGATCATCAGGAACAACATAGTGCATTATTGGTTCCAATCTAAACTGTTGTTTCTAAATTGTTTTGATAATCATAGAATATATGATTTATTAACTGTTTCTGTTTTGGATTAAAGGTGAAATGCAGTTTTGATTCAATTTCTGATTTATGCTGATACTTACTTTGTTGTTAAATATTAAAGGTGGTATTAGTATAGATGATTGATGTTGACTTCAGTATGGGATGTTGTGAGCATCAAAGTTCGTATTGATAACTAATTTGATATGACACCAAAATAAGTATTAATTTCAAGAGTTCGGTTTTGAATAAAGTTTATGATTCATTCCATAATCATTATTTCTTGTTGGTGTTGTTTACGATATTTCTGTAAACACTATTTTACGAGTTTTATTCTCGTCAAGATTCAAAGTATTGCTGAAGCACTTCGCTCGAAAATATCAAAAAGAGTTTTGAATACAGTGAGAAACAATTATCCGATTCTTTAATAAATTTTCTGTTTCAGCAATTATGATTTTAAAATGTTCTGCGCTATTGCAGATGTCAGTTTTATATCAAAACGACCATATGTATATTATAATGATCTTGTTGAGCATTTCTTTCGCTCATACTTTCCTATTTTCAAATTTAACTTTCAGTGAGGATTAACTTGCGCTATTTAGCTGCGTAATTCGAGGAAGCAAGGAAGAAGCTTTTGGAAGGTGGTTGGTCCAGGGTTTGCGAACTAGTTCTGTTGTGTAAAGTTGTTTATATTATATTAAATTATAGTTGTGTATTGTATTTGGGCCTAGTATACTTCTTTTCAAAGTTATACTAGCATATTAAGTTTTATGGTTTGGAATTAATGAAAAGAGTTTTAAAAGAAAGTGAAAAATTTATTGGTGGAATTCGGATATCTTATTTCTAGAACTATAACCTTAAAAGATCTTGGATTAATTTGGGGTCAGATGCTAATATCTTCCGCTGGCATTTGTTTATTGATTTAATAGATTACTTTGGATTGAGGTTTCATCGTGATGACCAAATCCTCTGACCCCGGATTTGGGGGCGTTACAGGTTGATATCAGAGCTGAGGTTATAGTAAACTAGAAACGAGAGTGTGTAGGAGTGTGTATAGCTATGTGAGGATGCTTGAGCTCATATCGAGTTCCTATTGGACTATTGGATATAGTACCAACGAGTACGTTAAGATAGGTGCATTCATTTGAGATGGTTGTGTTCAGCTGGATGGAACTCCGGGAAGCTACAAACTTCTATTGTGGAATCTTCCGAGACTACGATTCGACGACGGAGATTATCGATATCCTTGGAATGTGAAGAAGTGTCTAGAAGTGGGTGACAATTCAACAGAAGAGTTCAAATAGAAGATAAATATTAAGATCTTGGTAATACCTTCTCTTTATATAACTTCTTTTGACATCTCTCAAAAAGAGATATGTTAGATGATATATTCCCTAACACTCATTTTCAATCATATCTGTGTTTTAAATGTGCCAGAGGATGTCATGAAGCCTATTTTTCAGGTTTTGATAGCTCTGCCAAGTTATGATAATTTAACTTCCACTTTTCTTATATGGCGGATTTTATTGGTGATGTGACACCACTTGCTCATTTGATGCCAGAATTTTGTTCTCTGGATTTCATTTCCTTCAGAAATATCAGCTTTGAAATCTTTTCAGTTTTATTCATTTGATTTTGGATTCCTTTGATATTCTTTTATTCTGACTGAGATGAACAACCCTAACTATAGGGGACACAAGGTATACCTGTCTGTGTGATAGGAGTTGGATGGGACGCCATCACTTGCGTGTGTTGTGAATACATGAAGGTTAACAACCTTTAGTAGTGTCTTAATTTGGATACGCAATACCAAGTTCATTTGATCATTTTGATCTCTCAGTTATTTTTTCATTTTAACAACACTTCTCACAAATTCAGATTTTGGTTACCACAATTGGAACACTCGTTATGACATCAAATTCTTTTCTCTTTGAAATTCCATGATTTTATCATCTGAAATATCCGAAGGTATGCCAATCAAGTTGGGCTGAGTTATCTTAGTCAAGTCAAAGTATGGCTATGTGATGGGATTACCCAGAGCAACAGTGGAATGCAATGCGATTAAAATATCAGTGGCGTATAACGAAGTCAGTCTATTTCTTTATTTCTCTCTTTATTTCTCTCTATCTCTCTTTATTTTTCTTTCTCTTTCTCTCTATATTTCTCTCTATTCTTCTCTCTCGCAATCAGTAAAAGTGATTCTATTGAGGAATTGGTCAAAGGAGGTGGATGGAACAGTGTTGCAGAGTGAAGCTACCGTGATAACTGTGTTATTTAAGGAATTTCAGTGTTATTTGAAATTTTGAGAAAAGTTATGTATGCAAGATTGGAAAGTTGGCCAGAAGATTCCTAGTGCTTTCTTCTGCTGATTCCGAGGACGGAATCCTTATAAGGGGGTAGATTGTAATATCTCGTAGTTTTAGAATTATTATCATTATTATTTGAATATATATATATATGCTTTTATGATTTAGAAGGGATAAAATGGTGGATATTTTATTCATGTTGACGAGTTGGTGTTATTAAATGATAATATGCTAATTGTTAAGTGTTATATCGATCCTTGTTAATTTCTAAAAATATTTACTTAAATGTATTTTTTTAAAAGTTGAAAGCCGATCTTATTGATATCGGTCAATTGAGATTGTTTTGTAATATCCGGGAAATATCGTGCAATTATTTTTATTAATAAATAATTATTATGTGATTATTATGGGAGTTTTGGTGAATTATCTGATGATTGATTTATATTTAGGTGTTTATATGTGATATAGTGTAAGTATTTTTATTTTTAATAGATCCAGAATAAAGTATAGATAATTATGGTATTTTTCTGGTAATTTTTGGATCGTTATATGATTTTATAATGATTTACAGATTTAATAATTATTTTTCGTATAATTACAAAACTATTTTATAAAGCCGATAATCGTCCAACTTCAACCGTTTTTACGTTTTTACGACCCGAAACTCTTCCGAAAACGCCTTCCTAACTTAATCTGGTAATTCCAGACATTTTCTTTTTTTACTTTTTCGATCGGGATTACGGTTTGATCCGTACGCATCCCGCGTTTAATTTTTGATACAATAATCATTTCAGTAGATTAATAAAACTCGTATTTTCGAGAGACGAGATATTTTTTCATTTTTTCTCATATGGTTTTATAAGAAGCTCAGTTTTGATAATTATCCAAATCTGGTATTAAATTGTGTAGTTTTTATAGTTACTTAGCGGCTAAGTAATCTATTTTCGGATCGTTTTGCAGTTACTTAGCGGCTAAGCAACTAATTTATCGATCCAATACGATCCAAAATGAACCAATATTCCATAAAAATATATAACCCTTTTATTATTTCATTTTATTCATATAATCATAATCAGTCACTAAAATTTCATAATTATTGAGAGAAACAAATGAGTGTTCTTCACGTTCTTCATAATTAAACCAAGATTTTGAGGTGTTACCGAAGTCGGATTTCGACGTACAAGTAGTCAAATCGAAGCTCTCGACATGTAGAATCCAGTTTAATCATCCATATCATCCCATATTTCATCGGTATGTTTCTATTTTTTATTAAAAAAATGAATTATTTAATAAAAATATGAATTTTCGTAAACGATTTGGTTTGTCTGATTTGATGATTGTATGTTATAGAGCATCTCCTGCCATTCAATTTCATATATCATATGTTGAATTTCGAGTTCCATAACATGCTCAAAAGGCTGTTTGATTTTCGGATTAAGTTCTTGAATGTTCTTCGTGTTCTTGAGAATTGTTAGTCCCTAACAATGCAACAAGAATTACAGAAGGGGGGTTGAATGGAATTCTTGAACCTTTTTCAAAAATATAAAATGTTCTAACTTTAAATATATATGACAGTGTTTTGATTTGCAAAGTGCGGAATAACAAGTTAAATATGAATCAAAACACAAAGTGATAAAAACACAAGGCTTTAAAACTTTCTGGTGGATTGGAAATTATCCACCAGAGATATATATCGAGAGAACTCTGTAAAGCTTGAATAGCTCACAGCTGCTTACAAAATAAGAACAACTAAACTTACAGAGAAATGCTAAGAATGCAGCTTACAAATGTTTCTCTGAGTATTTACTTGCTTAGTCTTGTTGTTGTTCTAATTGCTACTCTTGGTTTATATATCGCCAAGATTACACAGTAATAAGACAAGATATAAAAAAAACCTATCAAGTCTAATACTATGCTACTTCATTACTCTATTCCAGCATCTTTGAATATCTTCATAATAGCATGGAAATGGCAATGCTTCTTTATTCTCAAAAACCCAGTTGAATAGGCTTCCACATTCCTTTTGCATACTCGACGCATGTGACTGTGTTGTCACTGTCAACAGATGTTTGAATTGATTATCCGTCGGGTACATGATCATCCGTCGGGTTGCCTTATTGATCATCCGTCCAGTAGCATGTTGATTATCCGTCAGGTAGCTATTTGGCACTTAACTTCATTTCATTTATACAGAATTACAAGACATCATCTATATACAATTAATCAACCTATTCTGCATATCTAATTTAAGTCAACATGACTTATATGCTACTACAGAATCTAAACAAGGTGTATGCAGAAATGTGCTACAGCTTATTGTTACATAAGCTACTCACTCGATGGATGTCAAATCCTTATCCGTCGGGACTATATAGAGTCATCCGTCGGGACAATATTTTTTATCCATCGAGTGCTACATTTTTCACTAAGTTAAATCTACTAAGGTATTTTGTTAAGGAAATCATCAAGTTCACAACATATCCACAACAATCTCCCCCAATTTATGTCTACTAGAATTGAAGCCATAAATTAAGAGAAACTTGATGATAACAAAACACCCTAAAAATACAAATTTAAAAGGAAGTAGATAAAACTGTAAAGTGCTTCAATTATCAAAATGTACAAAGATTTGCTCACAATCATTTTCAAGGTGCTCCTCTAGCCTGAGCAGATTAATCTATTTCCTTGAAGATCTGGATCTCTTTCCAAGCTTTCTGTTGTTTTCTTCTATCTGATTTTGGAGCTGTATGTGGAATTCCAGTTCATCAGATTCTGAGAGATTTAGCATTTCTTGCATTTCCAAAAGAGTCTCATTGCTAGATATGCTCAATTGGTCTTCTAATCTGAAGAATCTTCTAACTCCTTTATCATCCATGAATTCTATCAGCCAGTAGGGCCTCAGATGCACTCTGCTTCCTGTGTAAGTAATAGTTAGAGTCTTTGGGAGTGCATCTTTGGCTCTAATACTCCTTAGTTCTTCAATCTTCTTTAGAACAAGTCTTCTAGCTATCACATTGAATCCAAAATTCTTTGAAGGATGAATAAACCTTTATCAGCACAGATTGGCTTTTTTGAAGGATCCTCTGAAGTGGCCACTGTATCTCTTTTCCTCCTTGTACTTGAATACTAATTGTTGTGAATATGTTGTGTACTTGATGATTACCTAAACAAAACATCTAAGTAGATTTTACTTAGTGAAATAATGTAGCACTGACGGATAAGAATTATAGTCCCGACGGATGATTAACTTATTATCCATCGAGTGAGTAGCTTATAATAATAAGTTTGTAGCACAGTGTTGTATGCACCTTTGTATAGAATCTGTAGTAGCATATAAGTCATGTTGACTTTAACTAGATATGCAGAATAGGTTGATTAACTGTACATAAGCAATGTCTTGTAATTCTGTATAAGTGAAATGAAGTCAAGTGCCAAAATAGCTACCAACGGATAACAAAGCTTCGACGGATGATCAAATGACTATCAACGGATGTTTAACATAGCAGTCGACGGATGATCAATTAAGTCATCGACGGATGATCTGAAAGTCGAGATGATCATATCAAGATTCAAACATCAGTTGAACAGTGAAAGCTGACACACAGCCGTGAGTTGGATACAAACACTGTGGAAGCCCATTAACTGGGTAATAGAGGACGAAAAGCAGCAAAGATCAAGACTGTTAGATTTTATATTTATTCAGTTCTTTTGACTTTGTAATCTTGGTAATATATAAACCAAGAGAGTAGCAAATAGAAAAATAACTGAGATAGCTAAGAAACAACAACAGAGAAATCTTTGTAAGCACTATCTTTAGCATTTCCTGTTTTTAGCAGTTATTTTGTAAGCAGCTGTGAGCATTTCTGCACACAGAGTCCTCTCGATATATTAAATATATCTCTGGTGGAATTGTTTAAATCCACCAGAAAGTTTTTAAAGACTCTTGTTTTTAATTACTTATGTTTGATTCATTCAAGTTTACATTCCGCATTGTGCTAATCAAAACAAATATATCATAATCGAGTTGAACATTTTTATTTCAAGAAAAAGGTTCAAGAATTCCATTCAACCCCCCTTCTGTAATTCTTGCTATATTGTTAAGGGACTAACAATTGGTATCAGAGCAAGCTCTTAATCTACAAAGAGTTTAAAGATCAAAACAATTCAGCAAGATGAACAAGAAAGATGTTGGAGTCAAGATTCCTTTTCTTGATAAAGATAATTACCATCATTGGAAGGTAAAGATGCATCTTCATATGCTTTCTCAAGATGAGGCCTATGTGGACTGCATAGAAAGAGGCCCTCATGTTCCAATGAGAGCTGCAACAGGAAATGAACCATCTGTTCCAAAGCCAAGGCATGAATGGTCTGATCCTGATATTGAACAAGTCAGGAAAGATAAAAAGGCCATGAACATTCTGTTCAATGGTGTTGATGCAGACATGTTTGATAACATCATCAACTGCAAGACTGCCAAGGAAGTTTGGGACACAATACAGATAATCTGTGATGGTACTGAGCAAGTAAGAGAAAATAAAATGCAGCTCCTGATTCAGCAATATGAGCATTTTCACAATGAAGAAAGTGAGTCACTCACTGACATTTTTAGTAGATTCCAAAAGCTACTAAATGCTCTTAAATTGCATGGAAGAGTCTATCAGACTAAAGACTCCAATCTGAAATTTCTCAGATCTCTTCCAAAGGAATGGAAACCAATGACAGTCTCATTGAGAAACTCACAAGATTATAAGGAGTTTACTTTGGAGAGACTGTATGGCATTCTGAAGACCTATGAGCTTGATAGAGCAGGATGAAAGAATGGAGAGAGGAAAGAAGAAAGGAGGATCCATTGCACTAGTGGCTGAACTGGAAAAGGAGAAGGAAGTGAAGATGGAAGCTGTGGAATCAACTTCAAAGGCCTGTGAAAGCAAGGGTAAAGGGCTAGCTGCAGAAAGTGAAGATTCATTGAGTCAAGATGACATGGAGGACATTGATGAGCACCTAGCATTCCTTTCAAGAAGATTTGCCAAGCTCAAGTTCAAGAAGAACTTTGGAGCTGCCAAGCCAAATAGAAACATGGTGGATAAATCAAAATTCAAGTGTTTCAAATGTGGCTTGGCAGGGCATTTTGCAAATGAGTGTAGAAAGTCAGATTCCAGTAAGAAAAGATTTGAGTCTGTGGATTATAAGCAAAAATACTTTGATCTACTCAAACAGAAGGAAAGGGCTTTTATTACACAAGAGAATGACTGGGCAGCTGATGGTTTGGATGAAGATGAGGATGTCAGCTATGTCAATCTAGCCCTTATGGCCAAGTCTGATGAAACAGAGACAAGTTCCTCAAAATCAGGTAATCACTACAAACCTTGCACATTTATCTAAAGCTGAGTGTAATGATGCAATAAATGACATGTCTACAGAATTGTATCATTTGCGTGTTACACTTAAGTCCCTCACTAAAGAAAATGCTAAAATCAAAGAAAACAACTTGTTTTTGAGTGAGAGGAATAATGTGCTTGAGTCTCAGTTTGTTGAGTTTGAGAAACTAAAAATTGAGTGTAGAATTGCCAAGGAGGAATTAACTGAGTCCTTGAAAAAGGAAGAAATTTTAAAGAAGCAGCTCGATCGTGAACAGGAGGTGATTAAAGCATGGAAAACATCCAGAGATGTTCATGCTCAAATCACCAAGGTTCAAGGAATTGAGTCTTTTGTGATGAAGCCTGGAAAAAGAATAAGGAGAAACTAGAACCTATTTTGGTAGATGGATTGCTGACAGATGTAGACTCGACGGATGATGAGGACTATCCGTCGGATAAAAAAGTGTTATCCGTCGAATGATAAAAATCCTCATCCGTCGGCTGTGAGCAAACCCATTAGCAAAGCCAAATTAACCAAGCTAAATGAAAAGTATGGGTCTGTTTCCAAGAACTTTGTTTCAGGAGAGTCAAGTCAAGCCAAGAAAGGGAAGAAGGCTAATGTTGGTCACATGACTGTCAAACAGTTAAGTGACAGACTTGAGAAGATAGAGGTAAAAACAGAGACTAAAAGGAAAAACAATAGGAATGGTAAAGTAGGGATTAACAAACATAATAACTACACACCTGACAAATATGCTCCTAGAAAAATCTGTGTCAAATGTGGTAGTGTAAATCATTTGTCTGTTAATTGCAAATCTGCCATGCCTACTCCCATGTCTGTTCAGCCTCAATTCTCTAACATGAATGCCATGCCTCCCATGCCTGTTAATGCTATGCCTACACAGAACATGAATGCACAGTTTGCTAATATGCCATTTGCACCTAATCCATATTATGCTGCATACAATATGCCTCAAATGCCATTTAGCATGCCTTACTGGAATAACATGTTTGCACCAAGCATGCCATTTCCTGTTAGCCATAACATGCATGATAATTCTGTTGCATCTAGTGGTTTCAAAGGCCCAACCCAAATGACTAAGGAAGAATCTGAAATTCCTAAGTCAAATGAGTTAAGACCTAAGAAACAGAAGAAGAAAGCTAACAAGGCAGGACCCAAGGAAACTTGGGTACCAAAATCAACTTGATTTGATTTTGATGTGTGCAGGGAAACAGAAGGAATCTTTGGTACTTGGATAGTGGTTGTTCAAGACACATGACTGGTGATTCTACCCTGCTCACAGAGTTTGAAGAGAGAGCTGGCCCAAGTATCACTTTTGGAGATGACAGCAAAGGTTATACTGTGGGATATGGCTTGATTTCAAAGGACAATGTCATCATTGAAGAGGTTGCCTTAGTGGATGGTCTCAAACACAATCTGTTGAGTATCAGCCAGCTTTGTGATAAAGGCAACTCAGTAACCTTCAACAAAGAAACCTGTGTTGTGATTAATAATCAAAACAACAAAGTGGTTCTCACTGGTGTGAGAAGAGGAAATGTGTATCTAGCTGACTTCAACTCAACTAAAGCAGAATCTGTAACTTGTCTTCTCAGTAAAGCAAGTCAAGATGAAAGTTGGCTATGGCACAAGAAGCTATCCCATTTGAACTTCAAGACCATGAATGAGCTGGTAAAGAAAGAGCTAGTTAGAGGCATTCCTATGGTGGAGTTTACAAAGGATGGACTGTGTGATGCCTGCCAAAAAGGGAAGCAGATTAAAGCATCATTCAGGAAGAAACTTGATTCAGCAATTGAAGAGCCTCTACAACTGCTTCACATGGATTTGTTTGGACCAGTCAATATATTGTCAATCTCAAAGAAAAGATTTTGCCTAGTAATTGTAGATGATTTCTCAAAGTTCTCTTGGACCTATTTCCTAAAGTCCAAAGATGAAGCTAGTGAAATCATCATCAATCACATAAGGCAAGTTAACAATCATCCTGATTTCAAAGTTAGAAGAATCAGGAGTGAATGGAACTGAGTTCAAGAACTATGTCATGAGAGCATTTGTGAGGAAAATGGATCTGCATGAGTTTTCAGCAGCAAGGACTCCACAACAGAATGGAGTAGTGGAAAGAAAGAATAGATCTCTTATTGAAGCTGCAAGGACAATGCTTGAAGAATCAAAATTACCAACATACTTCTGGGCTGAAGCTGTAAACACTGCATGCTACACTCAGAACATCTCTCTGATTAATCAAGCAAGATGCATGACACCTTATCAATTGTTCAAGAACAAGAAGCCAACTCTGAACTTTCTTCATGTCTTTGGCTGTAAATGCTATATTCTGAGAAATCAAACTGATCAAAATGGGAAGTTTGATGCTAAAGCAGATGAAGGAATTTTTGTTGGATATGCTGTTGGTAAAGCATATAGAGTCTACAATCTAAGAACCAACATTGTTGTTGAATCTATACATGTTGTGTTTGATGAAAAAGATTGAAGGACTAAAAGATGGAGATTACCATGAGAGCCTCAAATTCGACAATGTTGAGATGGTCAGTGATGAAAGTGATGATGAGAGTGATCAAGAAACAGTGTCTAAGGATAATGCAGACAAATCTACTACAAATGAAGCACAAAACTCAACATCCGTCGAGTTACATAATGCTTCATCCGTCGGAAGGCAATCTGTATTATCCGTCGGAAGACAACCTGCCTCATCCGTCGGTACTCAAAATTCACCATCCGTCGGGTTATCAAAAGGAGCAGGAAGTCAAGGCAGATCACCCATAGAAAGCACCCCAATCTCAAATCAAAGATCCACAAACTCAGGGGGAGTTTCTAGCAATCAAAACTCAATCACATCAAGACAACATTGAGGTCTCTTCATCTAGGGCTAATCTACCTCAACCAAGAAAATGGACAAAAGATCACCCCTTTGAACTGATTATTGGTGATGTTTCTTCCAGAGTTCAAACCAGGAGAGCAACTCAAGAAGAATGTCTATACAGCAGCTTCCTGTCTAAGGAAGAACCAAAGAAGGTAGAAGAAGCCTTGTTAGATCCTGATTGGATTTTAGCTATGCAGGAGGAGCTAAACCAATTTGAAAGGAATAAAGTATGGAAGCTGGTACCCAAGCCTAAGGAAAGAATCCAATAGACACCAAATGGGTATTCAGAAACAAGATGGATGAAAATGGCATAGTAGTAAGGAACAAAGCAAGATTGGTTGCTAAAGGCTATTGTCAGCAAGAAGGATAGATTTTGATGAAACATTTGCTCCTGTTGCAAGACTTGAAGCCATCAGAATCTTCTTAGCCTATGCAGCCCATGCCAATTTCAAGGTCTATCAAATGGATGTCAAAAGTGCCTTTCTGAATGGAGATTTGGAGGAAGAAGTGTATGTAAGTCAACCTCCTGGCTTTGAAGATCCAAATTTCCCAGAGTATGTCTATTATCTACTGAAAGCACTTTATGGACTGAAGCAAGCACCTAGAGCCTGGTATGACACTTTATCAAAGTTCCTTTTGGAAAATCACTTCACAAGAGGTACTGTAGATAAAACTTTATTTTTCAGAAATGTGAATGGCTCTAGCATACTTGTTCAAATTTATGTAGATGATATTATTTTTGGCTCTACAGATGAGAAACTTTGTAAAAAGTTTGCCAAACTGATGCAAAGCAAGTATGAAATGAGTATGATGGGAGAACTAACTTACTTTCTTGGTTTACAAGTTAAGCAAGTTAGTGATGGAATATTCATTAGTCAAACTAAATATATTTTTGATCTTTTAAAGAAGTTTGATCTAATGGATTGCACATCTGCAAAAACTCCCATGGCCACTGCAACTAAGCTTGAACTAAACACTACTGAAAAGTCTGTGGATATTTCAAGTTATAGAGGCATGGTTGGCTCACTTCTGTACTTAACAGCTAGTAGGCCAGATATAATGTTTGCTACATGTTTGTGTGCTAGATTTCAGGCTGATCCTAGAGAGTCTCATTTGATAGCTATTAAGAGAATTTCAGATATCTCAAAGGAACACCAAACCTTGGCATTTGGTATCCTAGAGATTCTGGTTTTGATCTAACTGGTTATTCAGATGCAGATTATGCAGGTTGCAGAATTGATAGAAAAAGCACAACAGGAACCTGTCAATTTTTAGGAGACAAGCTTGTGTCCTGGTTCAGTAAAAAGCAAAATTCAGTTTCTACTTCTACAGCTGAAGCTGAATATATTGCTGCTGGCAGTTGCTGTGCACAGATTTTATGGATGAAAAATCAATTGCTAGACTATGGTTTGCAAGTTGAAAGGATATTTTCTGTGACAACACAAGTGCAATTGCCATCACTGAAAATCCAGTGCAACATTCAAGGACAAAGCATATAGACATCAAGTACCATTTCATAAGGGAACATGTAATGAATGGTACTGTAGAGTTACATTTTGTTCCAAGTGAGAAGCAACTTGCAGATATTTTTACCAAGCCACTGGATGAATCCACCTTTTCTAGGTTGGTAAGTGAGTTAGGTATGCTTAATTACTCTTGAATTTATCTGAATTATTTTGCAAGTTGAAAAGTAGCCAGAAATTTACTGATTTTTAGTCTTGGATGAAATTTTGGCTAAGTCAAAATTTGCATCTCGACGGATGACCATTATCCATCGAGTTGAGTCATCCGTCGATATACAAATTGTAAATAAAAATCAATTACTTTTCTGGATATTTTAAAGCTCGACGGATATAACTTATCCTCATCCGTCGAAGTGTCTAAATCTTAACCGTTAATTCCCTGAACATTATCCATCGAGTATACTTACAGTTTGTAAGCATTACACGACGGATAATGGGTGGAATTTTTACAGTTTATTTTAAAACGGCTATTTTAGCAATTTCTATTGGGTAATTTACTTCTCTTTATTATTTTTATCAGTTGATTTTGAGTAAAGTATAAAAGCTTATTTCATTCTAATCATTTTCTTTTATCATTCTCAAATTCAACTGTGTTATTTCATTCTCTCTCAAGCAAAAATCCTCTTTCTCTTCAAGCTTTTCTTCTCTAACAATGGCACCCGTAGTAAGATCATGTCACAGACTGGGTTCATCTATGAGAAGAACAACTTCACTGCCTTGGTCAATAAGGGGATTCAGCAATCTGAAGACTATCATAAGATGATGGACTTCGTGAAGAACTGCAAGTTAAGTTTTGCATGCTGGAATCACCCACAATTTATTGTGAAGTTGTTGAGGAGATGTGGACAACAGCAATCTACAACTCTACTGACAAAACCATCACTCTGACCATCAAAGGTAATGATTTCTGTATCAATAGTGATGTCATAAAAGCATGTTTCAAGATTCCTGATGATAATGTAACTGCACCACACACTGACACTGATATTGTCAATATGCTCAATTCCATTCATTATGCACTTCCTACTGCAAAACTAAGTGAAATTAGAAGACTAGGTCTTAGGAAGGAATGGAGTTACTTGTGTGATGTAGTAACTAAAGTCTTTTCTGGAAAAATCAGTAATTTTGATTCTGTGAACATTTCCATGCTTAACATGCTATACATGCTAGTTACAGACAAATATTACAATTTCAGTGACCTTGTTGTGTATGAGTTAGGTTTTAAACTAGGTGACTTAGCCAAAAGAGGAAAGAATTTTACTATGCTAGATTTTTTATGCTTTTGGCTAACCATCTTTGTCAAGAGATTGAACTTGAGAACCCAAACAACAAATTAGCTTGTTGGGTTCAAGAGAGAAGAATCATTGCAGACTTGAACAGAGCCAACCATCACAAGGATGTGCCAATGTTCTATTTTCCTGTAATGCTGACACCTCAGGTAAGTGAGGTAAGTTCATCCATACCCTCAACTATTCCAATCTCTTCTATTTCTTTGACTTCAGGCATAGCTATGGCAACTGTGACAATGACCAAACAGTTGCCTACCAAAGCTGCCAAAACAACTGCAATTTCTAAATCCAAATCAAAGAAAACCCCCTCTGGTATCTCTCAAAAGGTACCAGTTGAAAAATCTACCAAAGCCAAAGAGGGGAGTGTGAAGGAGGGTAAGATAGGTGAGGGAAGGGGTGAACATCAAAGAAACCCCAAGGATAAGGTTGGAGAGTTGAGTGAATCCCAGCCTAGCCACACTGCAGTTTCCCAACAAACTGTAGTGCTTAAAAAGGAAAAGCTCACTTCTAGCTGCATCCTCCCAAAAGGATGTGGCTATTGAACAAAGCTCTCATCCAAGAGCACAGGCCAAGAGGGTTAGGGACACAAGCTCACACCAAACTTACACTAGAAAGAAGAAATCCAAAACAACTGGGGATGCACAGGGCACACTTAGTGCAAACTGGTGCTAAAGACACAGTCCCTGCACCTTCTCAAATTCAGATTGATGTGGCTCCAATAAATGTGGAGTCACAGCCAAAATCTCTCATATAGAAGCCACAGAAACACAATACTCACCAACTAACTCACTGGAAGTGGACATGAAACACTTCAATTCCTGATTCCCCTTCTTTAACTCTGTTGGGGAAGCCAAAATCTAGTGCAAGTGAGCATCATCTTTTAGATGATTTGTTGGCTCACTTGCCAATTCTTTCTGATTCTATTGTGACATCTGTGCCTCAAATAACTTCAATCAACACAGAGTCAACAATAGTTTCTCTTCCCACCTCATTCATTTCTACTCTCTCGATGGATATTGCTCATCCGTCGAGTAGTGATTGTATCCCGACGGATAAGCTTAACAGCAGTTATCCGTCGGATAGCTTTACCACTCACCCGACGGATATCACTTATCCGTCGAGTGTCTCTGCACAACTTCAAACTTCAATAATTTCAAGTGCAGAAGATTTGGTGGTAATACAATCACTCTTAGGACTGAGAGAGGAGAGTGCATTGAGTGAGAGGCTGGGTTGCTCCCAGGCAAAAGGAGAGGAAAAGAGTGAATCTCAGCAATCCATTCATTCAGGATTGGCAAAAGTGAGTGAGAGGAGTCCCACCTTAGTAGGTGAAGGTGAGGGTGTGAGGGTGGGGAGCCAGGGTGAGACCCTGATGCAACAAAAGAGAGAATATGAGAGAAAGGCAGGTACTGGAGAAATAAGGATGGAACCAGCCATTGCTAGTGAGTCAATGATTGTGGATGATGCTGAAAAGGAAAGACAATTTCAGCAACATTACAAAGCTGTAATTGATAACATTTCCTTGGATGCTGACACTTTTACTCACCCTGTTTCAGCCTATCAACTGTTGGCTGCTCAGGGCAATGTGGAGGCAGAGCAGACTTTGAATTTAGTGCACACCACAGAATCTCTTCAAAGAGATAAAGCTGCTGTGAACAATGCCTTCTCAAGCTGGAGAGCCATCTGAAGAATTTGGAGTAAATTCTGATGATGATGACTCTGGTTCTTTGGATGGAAGCATGAACTTAGGGGGAGCTGAAGGCCCAAGTTCTGCTTTAAGTTTACCTGAATGGGCATGGGCAAAGGAATTTCACCAGGCAATTTGAGGTGTCTTTGGTAAAACAAGTAATAGCTATTCAGCAGGCCCTTCAGGAAGCTTCAGATGCTGGTACCAAGGCTGTTCTTCAAGCTCCTAGACTCTTACATTAATGAAGATCCAACACTCAAGACAGAATCTCAGTGTGGATGAATTGAAAAAGGATATAGCTGACTTAAAGACATATAACTCTGAGAAGCTGGATTCAATAATGCCATATGGTACCATGCATGATCTATTACTAAGATTAAGGAGAGAATCAGATTCTGACAAGAAGATAGCCAAGCTGGAGAACAGAGTTCAGGTTATTGAGAATTCAGTGGCTCTACTTCTTCAAAATCAACAGACTCAGACAAATCTTCTATGCAACTGGCTAAAGCACAAGGCCTAACTCCTCCACTTGATGATAACAAAAAGGGGGAGAGAGAATCAAGTAAGGGGGAGAAAGGACCAACTGAGGGGGAGAAACTTCTAGTTCAAATCAGCAAAGTAATTGTACCTTCAATTACTATCTCCAAGCCACCAGTTGCAGATGGTATAGATCTTATAAATGCAGCAGCAGCAAATTTGAAAGATGCTGATAAAGAAGAGTTGACTCTGATCAACTGGAAAAAGATTGATGAGGAAATACAGAAAAAGTTTCAATTAGTCAAGGAACCAGATCAGTCAGCCATCCATCACTCTCATGTCAAGCCAATCAATGTGAATGAGATGAGCATGAACTATCTGGAGAAAGGACAATCTTCCTGCATCAAGACTACAAAAGGCTGAGATAATTCTTAAACCAAGGGCAAACTATCCAAAGTATCTTTGAAGAACCCTATGGATCTGTGTATGAGACACCCAAGCCTGATGAAAAGAAGCTTCTGTCAAGATCTATTCTCCTCTACAAAGATCCAGCTGATTCAGCCTCAAGAAAGAGAATTGCAAAGATATTCAGAAATGGGAAGGAAATTTGTGTGGTAGCTGGACATCCACAATTTGCTCATGCAAAGGAAGAAGAAAAAGCCAGATTGAAGCAGGAAAAGAGGCAAGCTGCTCTAGATGCAAAGAAGTCTAAAAAAAGAAAGAACAGTTTGCTATCTTGGCCAAGCTACAGGCTGTGAATTCTTCTCAACAAATTCCCTCTCAACCATCTCAAGCTACTGAATCAAGAAGAAGATTGAACAGAAGAAATCCCAAGAAAGAAAGAACTGGCTAAAAGAACAAAAAGAAAGTTGGATGTTGTTGACAAGGAATTGGAAGATCAATTTCCAAGGAATCCACTCAAGCTGAAACTCAAGCATCAAAGCCCTCTGTGGTGTTTGAAGACATAAGGGTGGTGGACCCCTACAGGAACATACATGGAGAGCCTATTGTGCCAAAGGATGAGCCAATAGAGTGGGATAAATTACCAATTCCTGACTTCAACTTGCCAATTCTTACTAAGCCAAGAAGGACAAAATCAAGGGCAGTCAAGAAAGTGAAGCTGTCACCTCTCAAATCCAAGTCAGTAGTCAAAGCTAACCCAAGGTCAACAGGGGAGACTACTTGTACTTGTGTGACATCAAAGAATTCTCAGATCTAAACCTTTATCTGGAGGAGCTGGATGAGGTAAGGGCAATTGATGCATACAGAAACCTACCTGAAAGGTTGGTGTTCAAGTACAAAGGGGAAGGGAGATTCAGTGGCCTCTTCACAGGATACTTCAAGAAAGCCAAGCTGTGTTGATCAAAGTCTATTCATCCTTCAAGAAAAACTTTGGGTTTAATGTAACTGCAAGAAGATTAGTATTGAAGAAGATTGAAGAGCTAAGGAGTGTTAGAGCCAAAGATGCATTACCCAAAGAGGAGCATCTTGAACTGACTGTGAGCAAAACCTTGTACTTTTTGTTTAAATTGAAGCACTTTCAGTTTTATCTACTTATCTTTAAAGATATATGTTAGGATGTTTTGTTATCATCAAGTATCTCTTAATTTATGGCTACAATTCCAGTAGACATAAATTGGGGGAGATTGTTGTAATAACCCCAATTTTTGGAAAATTTTGAAACCCTTCTGAATAGTGTTTTTGCTGAATGAGAAAATTTTTCATGCCACACTATGTAGGGTTCTGTTATGGATATTCTGAGATTTTATTAGTATTCTATAAGGTATATAAGTGTATGTAAAGATCGTCAGAATCCATCCGAACATTTTGATTTTCCCGGAAATCCACTAGATACGAAAAGAATTGAGTATAAGGTAACAAGATAAGAAGGATTTAAATTAAGGATTATAAGAGAGGATCATAAAAGGAATATAATATATTGAGAAAGGTTAAGGGAACCTAAGTAATAGATCCCGGTATGATCCCTCAAACGATAAACGAAACGAAAGTTAAGCGAACGTATAACAGATCAGCGGTCATTAGGCAACAATTAGGAAGTTAATCAAAAGGATTAGAGAGAGTGATGTCACCCAACCAATGAGAAGAGGACAAGGAGGGAAAGATGACATCACAACATGACCATAGGCATGACATGGAAGGAAGGAGATGTGGTGGATTATTAACCACACAAATCAAGGGTAAATGGGTAATTGACCTAAATCACAACAAAAAAACCAACCAAAAGCAAAACACAAAAATCATTTCATCTTCTTCAAGCCTTTGCTCTCGGCTTTTTGTTTTCAAAAGAATTTCAAAATCCAGATCCAAGCTTCCTAAATTGGTGTTAATTCCCTAATCATCCTTATGCATATTAGGGCTATCATGAGTTTAAGCCATCAATTCTTTCTCAATCTTCTTCATTAAATCAATGAAGAAGTCAATGAATAGTGTTTTCAAGTTTTTAACTTGAAATTTTTCTTGTTTTTCTTTAAGATCCAGCAATCCTAAGACTTCTCAAAGCTTCTAAGGCTTCCTAGCTCCTCCAACCACTTCAGGAAGGTATCATCTCCAACCCTAGATTCCTATGTTTAATAAGATGATTTTGATTATTATGGTGATATTGTAGCTTAATGTTTGTGGTTTAGAGTTTGGGTTGAAGTGGTATGAAATGGAATGGTAAATCTTGTTGATTTGATTAAAAGAACTTAAGTATAGTTAAGTTAAGCTTAGGCATAAGTATAAATGTTGGAATTGAATTGATTGGGGCTTTTGATGTGATAGAATGGATGTGGTTGTGTGTTTGATTTGAGGTTGAATTGTGGTTGGTTTTGAATGGTTTAAAATTGGGAAATCGCGTAAACATAGCCGTCGTAACGTCCAATTTTCTTTAGACTGTTTTTGTGCATAACATTAGGACCCTAGAACCCCCTGCTATATTATGACCATTGACATGTCTAGATAGCTCGTGTTACGAGCTTCGTTTTGATATGTAGTTCATTCGATTCCGATGCACGGTTTAGGAGAAACGACGTTTCAAGTAACGGCGTTTCGCAAACGAAACTTTTCCCCTCGCCTTACTTTGAAACATAGGTTAAAGACCAAAAGGGTTAATTAATGTATGAAACATTTATGATAAGTGTGTTAGGCAGTTGGTAAGACACTCGCGAAGGAATCACCTTAAAACTCCTAAAGGTTAAATTATTAAAAATGGTGGAGCCGAGGGTACCCGAGTGACTTAAGAGAATCAATAAGCACAAAACAAGCGTTAGATAAGCATTGCAAATTAGGTTCATGCTATAAGCATTGCAAACATTGTTATATCAATCGAATAAGCTA